>NW_009799099.1:3763673-3901662 GCF_000213175.1 Neurospora tetrasperma FGSC 2508 | reverse complement strand
TTAGAAGGAGTAATACAGCTATACTTACAATCGATAAGGCCCGGGCGCCGCGTAGTATAATTACGCCTACTTTAGCAAAATATTATAAACCAACTATACCTTATAGCTAGGGCCGCCCGCCCTTACGAATGATATTTCTATATCGTATATATAAGAAAGAATGTTGTATTTGTAAAGCCGCCTATAAATACGAATTTCAAACTAATAAAGCAACCTTAATTAATGTTAATAATAATTTACTTACTATTATAGTAAATTCCCTACTAATAATACTATAATAACTATATTCAATTTATTAATTATATATTTAATATAAGAACGATCCTAATACCCTTACGCCTCCCTCCGCAGACGGCAATTACTAGCGCTATATTGAATATAGCTTATATTATACCCGTATTATTCTAAGTATTATATATAGGCTATATAAGGTCGCGAACTATTAGTAGTGCATTCTAGTACTATTATACTTAGTTAAAGCGCGTAACGCCTAGGATACTTTGCTATATATTAACTATATTAGACGCTATAGAAAATAGTATACTATAAAAGTGATTACTAAAGGTTTACTTATTCTAGTAGAGGAAAGTTATATTATTTCTCCAGTATAAATTCTCTTATTTCTATTAGTAGTGATAATAAATAAAATTTTAATTATATATAGGGTTAATATTACTACTTTTCTCGAAATTAATATAGCGCCTGCTTCTGCCCCTATTTTCCGCCATTTTAAAGCGGAGGTTAAGAGGTTGAAGGAGTATATTACCTAATTTAATAATACGGTGGTTAAAGTTACTACTACTATTAATAAGTTTAGGAATACTATTGTATTGGATTCCAATAAGGAGTAGGTTTATATATACTAATTATATATCCAAGTACGTACTATAGAATGTAAATAAAGGCTCTAACAATATATAATTATATATACTATTAAATTGGTTTATATAGAAAATAATTTTGGAATAAAGTTTAAAATAGATTTGGGTATAGTAGATATATTAATAGTTATATATCCGAGATCTCGGCGGAGAGCTTAATTATAGGTAAATAGTATATCTATATATATAATATATATACAAAGATATACGAAATAATAGAATAATATATAAATTAGTAACTATTATTTAGTTTTAATATTATTTTATTAAAAAATATAGGATAAAGTATTATTCGTAGTATAAATATTTTAAGTCCTATTTAGAATATTAAAGTGAAGTAAATAATAAAAGTACTACAATTTTTAATTTGAGAATGAAAATAAATTATTATAATATTTAGTTCTATGGATTTTTATATTATAAAATATATAAAATTAGAATATAATATAGTTATAAACTTACTACTCCTATTTGGAATAAAGGTAAAGTAAATAGTTAATTTATTTATTAAATTCTATTCATAAGCTGCTACTCCTTTCTTTATTTTCTTTTATATTTAAATTAATTTCTTTCTTTTTAATTTCTCCTATCTTATATATATAGATTTCTATTATACTATTATAATTTATATTATAAATTAAAACGTAAGTAATTAATAGTCGGTAGGGAAATAATTATATTATTTATATTAATATCCTTCCTCTTATAAATATTCTATACGCTCGTACTCTTCTACCTTATTTATAATCTAATTTCGATTTGTATATAGAACGAAATACGCGAATTGCCTTATAAGTGTACCTAATTATAAATAAAATAATAAATTAGTTATAGAGTTTAACAATAGCGGACGTTTATAAATAATTATATTTTACCCTTATAAATAGAATATATACTAATAAAATATTATAATAGTATATACGGACGGATTTTATACTAATAACCTATACCTTACATACGGATATTTTTATAATCTAGTAGAGAACCCTAATCTAAACTATATTCTACCTATAAAAATTGAAGGTAAAGTTTATTCTTTTATACCTTTATTTACATGAAATATATATTAATATATATTAAGTTATAAGAGCAATTTAAAGAAGGAAGATACTTTCAATACCCTAAATCTGACGTGCTATATTATTTCTAAAGTTAATAGTACTATTTATCTTATTATCGTCGGCTCTAACCGGTAATATAGATTTGTTATTATAAATAATATAATTTTCTAACTTATAGTATACTTTATATTAGCCGGTAATAATATATATTTAATTAATTTTTATTAATATTTTTAAAAATGCGCCGGCACTTTTAGAATATTTATCCTACGGTTGTCATTGAAATTAATAGAGCCTATATTACTGATATAGAAACGCTCGCCGGCTATAAATATATACCTTCCCTTATATATTTTAGTATATATTTCTTATATATTATTTTCATTAATTATAGTTCTATAGTATATTAATTTAATATGTTCTAACCTGATAGTAGCGTTATAATAGTTTTTACTACTTTCCTACTAATATTTAAATTCTAAATAGGATTAGTATTAAATTGGAAGAACTTACTAGGTTTGACGGGTAGTTGAAAGGCTTCTATAATTAATTTTTTGTTTATAAGATAAATTCCTCACTATAATTATTTATTCCTATTATAACCCCTTTATATTTATATATTATTATTAATACTTTATACTTTTACTTATAGTAATACGAAGAAAAGAGATTAATTCGACGTGAGCCTTCTCTTATTCGATATAGCAATTCGCTACCTATAACCTATTATAATTATATATAGGCTAATAATTAGGAAGTAATATATTATTGGTTTAAAGATATATAAAAGGTATATACTAATTTTCTCGTTTAATTGCCTACTATTAGATAGTACCGTCCTAAGATAGTTGTAAATTACCTTAATTTATATATATAATAAATATATATATTAACTTATTATAGAACCGCCCTTAGGTTATTAATAGTAATAAGGATAAAAATATATATATAGATAGAAAGAACAATAGTAAACCTATTAGCGAAGATAGTAGTAAAAGTAATAAGAATAATAATGAGGAGTATAATAATAAAGAGTATAATAATAAGGAGGATAATAAGGAGGAAGATAATAAAGAAGAGTATAAGGAGAATATTACCGCTACCTTTAAGCTGCCTACCGCCGTCTTTAAGCCGTCCGTTGCTACCCCTAAGCTGCCTGCCACTGCCCCTAAACCGCCCGCCGCCGCCCCTAAACTGCCTACCACCGCTCTTAAATTACCTACTACCACCCCCGAGCCTCTTAATACCCTAGGGCCTATTACTCCAAATTTAGTATATTATATTATTAATACTACACACAATATAACCCTCCTACCTAGGACTCCAATTAATACTTTTATAAATACGGGTCCTTTAATTATTATTACTCTATATTACCCGAAAAACTAAATAAGTATTTCTATTAACAATAGGTAATATATAAAATATATATTAATAATACTTATATTTAAATTAACCTAAGTATTTATACCCTGCGGATTACTAAATCCGCTATTAAATACTTTACCCCCTCTAATAATATTAACCCATCGCCTACTAAGAAGTAGGATCTATATACGGGATATATAATATTTATATAATAATTATATGGTAATTATTAGAATATTAGTATTAAATTTGGCTATAGAATAGTCTTAATAGAAGTTTTTACTATAGAAGAAGAAATAAGATTACGATGAATTATACTCTTAGATGTACTGAGTTTCTTAGTACTAGTTTAATATATTCGATAATTAAGTACTATAGTTAATAGTATAAAATTTAAATTATTATATATTGTACATATCATATACAACTAGTATTATATTATATAACTATGATATACAAATGTAATAAATATATATCTATAATTTACGTTTGTATATATAATAATTACGGAGATACAGTCAGTACTTTCAGCTTAAGGAAAGTAGAGTATATACGGACCAGTCTAGTGCCCCTAATGACTATACCCTGGTACTCTTCCGGAATTGAGCCGCCTAGGCCGACGACACTCATCGCAATCGCTGGTGGTCGGAGTAGTGGAGCAGCGAATTATGCAAAGTGAGCGAAAGATTCTGGACAAGTCCTTACAAAACGAGATGGAATTATTCGAGCCTCGGACGGGAGCCCAACATGACGATGGTGTACACCACACTACTGTGTAAACAAAGCAGCACAGACACCCCGAACAAAATCAGTTGGGATACAGCAAAGATCATCAGTCGCCCAAGGGAACAGCATGTCATTGGATAGTATGTAAGTAGGTGATAACACGGTCTGTAATGACCTCGTACCAGGTGTTTTTTACGTGATACCACTTTGGTGGGCCGATGACGTTAACGACTTGCACACCCGACCGAGCTAGGAGCAGCAACAGCGGCAGGAACACTGCAATTTTCATACACTACACCCGCGCTCATCAACATCGGAATTGCTTCAAAAGTTTTACGAACCGTGCCAGCCTCGCAACGAAGTCTATACACAGTATGTACGGCCATCTATCACTTGCAAATGGGCACACCGCACATGTCAGACTGGACTGTTCATCTGTGGGGTTCAATTCAAGATAGGAGCTTTGAGATGAGAGGTTGACAGTTCAGTTCCGGCCATGCGGCAGCGGCGTTGGGATAAGGTCAATTTAGTGTAAGTAAAACAGTGTGGATGCGCGGTAGATCGGATAACACTTCAAGTTCGTTCAGCTTGTCAGCGCCCTCGCCGAACCAGAGCGGCGACGGAGCGACGACATGCAGCCATCCAGCCCCTCTGGTACCAACCAACGAAAGAAAGAAAGAAAGAAAGAAAGAAAGGAAAAATACGTTCCCGTGTGAGGGTCACCTACCAACTACACAACATAGCGCTTTCCGAAAAGAATAAAAACAAAAAATGGCATGGCTGGGAAATTGGAAACAGCAGGTGCCAACATAACATGGTAAGTGGACCACATTCGACCCAAGCTTCTCTGCTGCCAAGCTCAGAGTTTGGGTGATCCCCCTCCTGCAACTCCGAAAGTGAGGTGGTAACAAAGGAGCTTTTCATCCGCACTAGCGACCCGCCTGCCGTAATCGTCGTGTAGATATCCTCAAATCCCATCGAGCTTCAAGCTCATTCAGGAGGCTGTGAACCTGCAGTGGCAGCTTCAACACGGGGGATTGGCTGATTCGAACACGAACGAAGCATCCAGATTCTCACAAAAAGTACGAAGCCTTGGGAGCGTGGCCCGCGCGTCTCTCGGGTACAATTGATTCGCAATTGATTCTGAGTGGGAGATCCCCAAGGTTCCCCCTTTGGTTTTTATGTCGTGAAACCATCTCCTCTTTGGGCAAGGCATCCCCCCACTGCCCGGGGGAGGTGCCGAGGCGCACAAATGGGAAGCAGGCTTCGTAGCGGTAGGCAACCACCGTCATGGCTTCCCGCGCGTCTTTTCAGATGGCCGTTTCAACTTTTGCGAGCCGCAGAGGTATCTAAGGTCGGTTCGTCGGATTTCTTGCTACCGATAAATCTTGGCGCTCGCAGTCTATGGGTTTTGGGGTGAAGCTTGGCGGCTCCAGCCATTGTCTGAAAGGAAAGATAATGACAGCTGCACCTTGTCCACAGCACTAAAAAGTGAAGCTCCCTGGCCCTTGTCGGCGTCCACTTGCGCCATGTTGGACCGATCAACAGAGGCTAAAGAGCGCCGCAACAACAGCCCCCACCCCATGCCGTCTCGCCGTATTCATCCACTCAATACGATCAATACGGGCCAGCTGCCGCGTCATGATGGCAGGGACTCGGAAAGTTACCATGTTGAGTAAGTACCTACTGTACAAGCGAGCAAGGAAACGCCAGTCTGGACAGACCAATCCAGACCGCTGGAACATGGGCGGGAAAGTTGGAAGAACACACAAGTTGGGAGAAGAAGGAGCGAGGAGGATCTACTGTGGAAGGGATCAGGAAGAGTGTCCTATCATTAATTTTACCTATATCGTGTGTATAGACCATACTTAGTTAGTGTACTCCATAATGGCAGAGGCAGGAACAACCTGTGAATAACACCAAAGGCAACTGCGTGAAGAACAGAAGAAGGAACGAAGAGAAAGATAGCAAAGGTCGTTGAAGGTTCGTTCAGTTGTCTCACTCGGTACAAGTGCAACGTTGGCCAGGTAAGCATCACCCAGCAGCTTCCTTCGCTCACCCTTCAGTTCTTGCCCTTTCCGTTTTCCGCCAACTTCAGGTTTTGTGTCCCACCTCGCCATCCTCAACCAGTCTGATCGATGGCTCACAGTGAGCTCCTTCATCCCCTTCCTTCTCGGTGGACTTGGGGGTGGACTTGGGGGGTTGCCCTGTTTTACCTCTTGTCTTGCTTAAGTTGGCTTGACTTGACCGGTAACGTTACTGTTCCAGCCAGCTCAGGCCATTATTTCCGTTCCGCATCATCTTCCTGGACAAGAAAGATACAAGAAGACACCGAGTCGGGACGATCACAGTGCTTACAATCGATGCAGGACGACCGCACTAAAATAGTCCCCATTAACTGGCTTGCTGCAATCAAAAGTTCTCTTCTCGTCTCGTGGAGTCAGTCGATGAATCTCTGTCCTTGAGTTTCAAGTCCTGCAGCTTCTCGATACCTTGACCGCAATCTTCACTCCGGGACTTCCCAAGAACGGAACCCAGCCCTGACGAGACTCCAGAACGGCCCCATCAGCCAACAGCTTGCAGACGATTCCATAGGGCAGCCACTTGGGATCGCCACACATCACCACCCGTTGACCATCTCCATTTGCTGCAGGACAAGGCCGCCCAGACTTACTCTCTTTCCTCGGCAAGCCACCATGGGACCGAACAAAACCCTCGAGATGCCCCCTTCCGGAGCCTCGCTTCCCATCGTTGACGTTGAAAAGGCGGCATCAGAAGACGCAAGGACACGCTCGACGAGACCAGAGGACCAGAGGTTACCAACCAACACCACTACCGACAACAAGATGAACTCGTCGAGGCGCGCTCTCTTGAGCGTCACTCTGTGCCTCTTGTTCTTCTTCGGCTTGACATCGGCCGGACCATCGAAGTGGCAGCAGAGGGTTCAGTGTCGTGAGGGAGCTGCATCGGCGGAGGGCGAGAACCTCCAGTCCCTGCTGGATGCGGCATCGAAAGACTCTCTTCACAACATCCTTCACAAAGCATTTCCTGGGCGGTTCCAGCACGGAGTATGGGAGTCGGAGAAGCAAGCCATCGAGGCCGTTCACCGGGACAACGCCCCTCTTGCGACAGCAGTCTTGCGCATGGCCAAGCGTGATGACTCGAACACCACCATCGCTTCGTCAACTCAGCAACCGACTTCTTCGGCCTCATCCAGCGCTCAGGCTACTTCGTCGTCAAGCTCCGCGCAGCAAGTCACCACCAGCTCTTCGTCATCGAGTGTGCCTGCGCCCGAGCCGTCAACCACCACCCAGGTTCCTCCCGTCACTATCACCACTACTTCGACCACTTCGACCACCTCGACCATTTCAACCACCTCGACCACTTCGATCAAGTCAACATCCTCCTCGGCACCTCAGGCTAGCCCCAGCTCAACTGGTACGTCCGTGAGCGAAAGTGAGAGAACTCTCGTCCTGATATCAACGTCGTCTTCTGCGTCTTCTGTGTCGTCTTCCGAGCCGTCTTCTGAAGCCGGAGTGTCTTCCACCACTTCTTCTTCATCTGGTTCGTCGTCCACCTCATCCAGATCTTCTTCTTCTCTTGAACCATCATCGTCATCCACTTCACCCACCACCACTTCATCTTCTGATGTCGTGTCATCCGTGTCGACGACAGCGTCGTCCACATCAGCTACGACCATCTCTTCTGGTTCGTCGTCCACGTCCACTTCACGTGTCACCTCTTCTTCTTTAATCACGTCCTCCACATCCCAGGAAGTATCAGCTTCCTCGGTCACTGTGGTTACGTCGGTGTCACTTCTTTACTGTAAATCCTCATGCATCCCCTTGACCTTATCCATGAAGACACTCCGGCGCTCAGGGCTCGGTTTATCTTGTAGTCTTGAAAACATCCACTAACACGGAACTCTTAAGTCTCTTCAACCACCTTGAGCACCACCTCCAAGGCCAAGCCCCAGACAACCGAGCAACCACAGACCACCCAGCAGCCTCAACAACCCAACGAGCCCATGACCCCCAGCTCCAAGGTCATCGTCCAGACTTTGACCTCGACCTCGGACGGCGTCGAGGTCATCGTGACCCAGACCAGCACCGTCCGCGTCGACCTTACCCCCACAGTGGGCGCCGGCACCACCAGGGCGTCTCCCAGCCTTCAGACCGAGAATGCGGCCTCTTCTCTCCAGCAGCAGCCGGGATCGGGGCGGTGGCTGATGGTCGTTGAGGCTGTCGTGTTGGGAGCGCTATTGTTCGGCTTTGCTCTTGCTTGAACGTGAGCGCGGATAAAGTTGCTTTTTTTATTTTCGTCTTGGTATATGGGTTTTGGCTTTGGCTTTGGCTTTTCAAATTTGCGTTTCGTTTGCCTTAGCACTGCATTGCGTCGGTTACTTACGTCACGTCACTTACATTCTTTTTCTGTTGTTCTTGCATTCCATGGTTTACAACAACACCACGCACACATACACACATATACACAGGCATTCATTTCTGCGGCGGCGCGCTGCCGTCGTCGCGATGTATATCCACATTCTTTTTTCCTGGGACAAAAAAGGGCATTTGTTTACCGATACTTGGTGACAAAAGTGGCAGGAGGCAATTTGGTAATTTGGTATAGGGAAAGGTTCATGCATAGAGATTTGGTTAGGCTATCTACAGTTTTGGAACAGGATAATTTGTGGTCTGTACGATGTGCAGGCAGGACAAAAGGGGCGAGCTAGGTTGTCACTGGGTGACCCTCAAGAAGTGGGAAACTCGTGGTAAAGGAGGAATGGTTGGATGGGATATAGGTTTTTACATAAGAACGGACAACGTGCGTACATAGTATCTGGATGGTATGATGGAATGAATTAGAATGACCATCAACATTGTTGAGACTGGTACCGTAAAACACACTCGTCGATGTGAATCCGACAAATGTCTCGCAAGAGAACAGGGAACCAGGCTCAGGACAAGAGCACATGGAGTTGACACCATCACGAGTAAGAACAGCTCAGATTGACGTCCAGCTCGTATGAACGTAAGATGGTGTAGAAAGAATTCTGATTGGTATCATGGATCGGTGTTTAAAAATAGAAACCTTGTGAATATCTGCAGCCTCTCGGGGCATTCCCATTTCCATTCAAATGCTGCCCCGCCACAAAATCAACTGTCATCACATCAACCACCTTTCTCGTCTGGAACAATTGACATGCCAGAGTCTGACGAGAACATGTCTTCGGATCCGACTCTGTCAGCCTTTACATTGTTCCGCCAGCAGTGGCATCCGCGAAGTGTTCCCGGTTTAACTGGATGTCTGACATCTTGCTACCGGGTCCTGGATTTCAATTCACCGGACACGCGAGCATCGGGCCATCAGCTCTTCTTCGTCTCCTCTCTTGCCTGTCCGTGTCTGGTATGCCAGTGGATGCCACGTCTTTTGGGTGGGCAAAGTGGGCAGTTGCCGGTTGATGTGCGTTCCGCAAGCCACATACCATATACCACATACCAGCCCAGGCATCCTCGGGCTGGTTTCCCCTTCGTCTCTTGTGGCCTGGATTTCCTGTCTTCCTTTCTCTCTCTCTCTCCTTTTTGCTGCTCTCCGCTTTCTCAACCAGGTCCAATCTTGGGCATATCATGATGCTCGCTCAAGCGGGACAAGTGCGCGTTCAACTCCTCCACGCGCTGCTTGTGTGTCTTGAGCAGCTCGGGGCGAACACGGCCGGATTCCATCATTT
Organism: Neurospora tetrasperma FGSC 2508; assembly: GCF_000213175.1. Classification (NCBI taxonomy): domain Eukaryota; kingdom Fungi; phylum Ascomycota; class Sordariomycetes; order Sordariales; family Sordariaceae; genus Neurospora; species Neurospora tetrasperma. The sequence goes on along the minus strand of NW_009799099.1, from coordinate 3,891,898 downwards.
CTTTTAGCTGTTTTATTGTTACAGTATAGTTAGTGTCTCTCAGGCTTGCAGAATTATGCTGCGGTGCGCTGGGCTTGTTGGACAGCGAAAGAGGGAGAAAAGGAAATACGTACCCTCTTCCTCTTGGCCTCCAAGAACCTCCTCTCCGCCTCAGTTTTCGTCTCGTCGTCTTCTTCCCTTTCCTGACTTTGGCTTGTTGCTCTTCTCGTTCGTTCCTCATCTTGGTTGTCTACTATATCTGCGCCTAGACTCTCCGAGTCTCGCTTTTGTAATTGCTTCTCGTCATCATCGTTATTGCTGGTTACTGGTGACTTGTTGTCGCCGGTCGATAGGTTCTTCTCCAGGTCGGTCTTGTCCTTCTTCTTCTTGTGTTTCTTGACTTTACCCCCGGCCACGACGCCCTTGAGTTTGAGAGGCCCGCGGGCAACAGTGGAATAGTCGTCTGAGGGCATCGTTGTAGAGCGGGCGCACGTCGCGCGCGCGTGGCTCGAAGGTGCCCTGGATTCAGATGTTGCAGTTGGTACTGTGGGAAGTTCGCAGTTCGCAGTTGGGAGCGCGCTGTGTCGCGGATTGGGTTACGAGTGATTGATTCGTAGACAGACTTCGGTCGCAAGTGGGACACCGAATTCGGATAGATGGAGGATAATTCTCGAAGTTGTATTTGTTCAGCTACGGATGGATTCGCAATTAGGTCGTCGAGGTTCTCGTCGGTTCTTTGAAGCGAAGCCCAGACGACGAGGGTCAGGGATGGACAGCGACCGCTTGGCGTGAACAACTCCGTCGCTTTGCTGCATTGCGTTGCGGAAGGCAGGGGACGGCAGCGGCAGCGGCAGGCAACTTTCAGTGTGGTGCAGCCGCTATCTATGCAAGCCACAACTTGAAGCAACTTATCGATCCATACGACCACACGAAAGCCACTTTCTCGCCAGCCATAGATCCACGCAAAAACGGTCTAGCCCCCACCAAAAAATCTGGCGGGCCAGTGGGGCGCTCCTCCCAAGAGTAAGGGTATAAAACCAATCTCGGCCGCACCTCTTTTGAAGCTTCTTTTTCTTCTTTTTTTTCCTTAGATCAAAAAGTATACACGAAGCTGCCACGACCTTCACTAGTACCAACGGTGTCGAGTTGCCTGGGGTCCTCTTTAGGACTCCGCGCTTCGGAGATAGATATTCCTTGATAGGAAGTTTCACGCCCTTTACACTGTGGGCGATGAAGTGCTGATAGATTGGAGACATTCCCACTTGCCCAAGTGTTATTTTCTGCTTGGCAAGTTGACACGATCTGGGGGTTCTGCTTCTTGTGACTGCTCTTGCACGACGCTCATGTTAAGAGCGAGCTGATATGCCTTGTTCGCGTTTGCGATTGCAGTGTGTTGCTGTGTTCATTCCGTCGATGTCTGTCGAAGTTTATTGCCCGAGTGGAGGATCTTGGTGTGCACGATCCATACCCTCCGTGCACTTGATCACAACTTTGTCAAGTTCCAAACCTCCCAGGACACGGAATTCACGATGCTATGCCAGGGCCCATGAGATGTTGAGGATATTACGCACACGCGTACACTGTTTGCTGTCAAATGCAAAGAATTCCTTGTTTTGATGGTATTTGTTTATTGAACTTTCTCAGACTCGGAGTCACATTTGCTGTTCGATGCTCTTAATTTCACGGTCTCAGTCCTCTCCAGGAACCTCACCACTGATGGCGCGAATTGTTCCCAGATGACGCTACGTTATGCTCGGCATGCTCTCGAAATCCGCCCGGCGCATGGCCTTGACTGTCATCTGTACGGCATCGGTTTGGGCAGCAGCTGAGGAGGTGAGACACAACCCTGAGATTCGGAATGCGGGTAATGTCTTCCCATTCCACGACCACCACCACCGGCCGCCGAGATGGCTGGCGAGAAATGTTTCCGGGCTGTGCTCTCGGTTAACAATGAGCGTAAACACTGCACATGGAACTCAAGTGAGCGAGGTACAAGATCACAACGACAAGTGGTTGCGGTATAAGACCTTGGACGATGTTGACCGTTTATACTCCTTCCTGCTTTCTCTCTCTCCATCCCATCGTTCTGCAACGACCAGTCACTCGTTAGTCCAGTGAGCCGACACTCGAACAGTCTTCTATATTCCCAGGTATCTCTTTCTCTGTCCTCTTCGCTTTTTCATATCAACCTCAAGTATATTTTTAATCACTTCCACATACAAAATGGAGTAAGTCGAGCCAGGAGCCCTCACGACGCCAAGAAACCCATCACTAACACATATCATCACAGCTCCTGGGGCGCTCCCGTATCAGCGGCCGCGGCTGCCATGTCCGCTGCTCCAGCCGTTGCCTCCCACGGCCCTCTCACCTCCGCCACCTTCTGGTCTTGCGATGCCGAGCCCATCGAGACTCAAACCGCCGCCCCCGTCTTCACCACCGAATACTGCGTCACCCTCCCTACTCCCTGCCACCACGGCCCCGGCCCTTGCCATGCCACTTACACCGTCACCGAGGAGTGCACCGGCGACCGGGACTCATGGGCCCAGCCCACGGGAGTCGTCCCTCCCGGATTCGTCGTCACTACCGTCACCGATTGCAATGCCTGCCATGGCGGACCTACCCAGACCTTCACGATGCCGACTCAGAGTCCTATCCCAACCAATGTTGGCCCTGCCCCGGGACCGGGCCCTCAGCCGACCATGTCTACTAGTGTTGTGGTGATGGTGCCGTCGCAGACTGGTGGACAGATGCCGGTTCAGACGGCTGGTGCGCCGCGGGCGAGGACGATGAGCTTGAAGACGAGCGTGGGATTGTTGGTTGGCGCGGCGTTGGCGTTATTTAACTTTGCTTAAGCCAAGCAACCTTTCGATGTTTTCCTTTTTTAGGCGTGTTCAACGACTTTCAGTCTGGGTTCGGGTTCTTTGATTCTGGGTATACGCATAATGTCGTATTTGGATCGGCGGATTTAGTTTTATAACTAATAGGATATGAGTACTAAAACATCTTGTTGACGAGACGGCCAGCAAGTAATGTGTGATACTGATAAATTATATGAAGTGACCAAATCGAACCTGCAGGTATTGGGGTGGGTTGCAGTGGGCGGAAACAATGTTTGTTGGAATAAGCGAATCCTTCCTGAAGCCCATGAGGTGTGCTCGAATTGACTGCTTCTTCGCACCAAGTCATGCTAACGAGTCCATGACTCATTCTGCCGATGTCAACAAACCTTCAGGACTGTGATGTGACATGTCAAATAACAAGAGTCTACCACATAAACAGAAGAGAGAAACATAGAAGCTAACAATCAAAAGCCAGATAGTGCTCTCGCGGACAGCTACGTACTGGAAGGCCGAGAACGCGTAGGCCTTCGGCCAAGATTACATTCACCTTCCTAATCTGGATTAACAAACAAGCGTGGTGTTGTCGTTGGCCGCTGCCGCGCATGCGCTATCATTCTCCCGTGCCAGGGGGGCAGCGGCTCAATTCGTATCTCTAACATATTGAGCAACGTATAAGATATCCTGGGCATCTCATTTGGACAGACGGAAATGAAGCTATTCGCATCCTCATCCTCACCAACTTGGTAGAGAGGTACGAACCAACATCAATGGCATCAACACTGCCCGGCGGCGATGCCTGTTTATCCGGGCTTAAGGCAGACCGACAGTTCGGTCCCCGGGTCAATGCAGCATGTCGAGAGTTTGACTTCACCCTGCTCTTCGAAGATGGCTTCTTCATGCTTCTCCCAGCTGTTTTGTTCCTCCTTTCCGTTCCATGGCGGTTTTGGTCGTTATGGAAGAGTCCAGTTAAACTCACTTCAAGGCGGTTGGCAATTGGGAAATTGGTAGGTTCCGTCCCTTTCAGTACTCCTTCACCACCACCACAAACACCAGTCCGAACCACAGCTAACATCTATCGCAGACGCTCCTCTCCGCCCTCTTTACCCTCCACGTTCTCAACACCATCTACACTACCAAATCTCTTCGGACCACCCTCTCCCTCCCCGCCACCCTCCTTACCACCATCTCCCTTGTCTCGTCCACCCTCCTCTCCCTCCTCGAAGACCAACGCACCATCCACCCCTCCGATCTCCTGGTAATCTACTTCTCCGCCTCCACCATCCTCTTCATCCCGCGCCTTCGCACCCTTTACCTCCTTCATGTTTCCCCCAGTTCCCTCGCTAGCCCTATCAACCCCATCCCCCACTTGTTGGTCCTCCAAGTCCTCTGGACCCTCATCTTCGCCCTCACCACCCTCGCCGCCGTCACCGAGTCCCTTGGCAAATTCACGCTTCTCCAACCGCGATACAAACACATTGTCGTCACCAAGGAGCAAACAGCCGGGTTTTGGAGCCGTGGGTTCTTTGCTTGGTTGTTACCGTTCTTGCAGGTCGGGTATAAGCAGACTTTGGGGATGGGGGATATTCCGGGAGTGGATGGGGAGTTGAGGGTGGAGAGCGCGGGGGGTGAAATGGAGGAGGTTTTTAGGAGGTTGCTACTACTGGCACAACAAAGCCAGGCGAAGAGCGGGAACAGTGGGAAGCAAGAGAAGGAGGAAGGAAAGGGAGAGGGGGCTGGGGAAAAGAAGAAAGGGTGGATGCTGATTCGCGCGGCGTATGAGGCGAACAAATGGCCTTTCTGGTCGGCGGTGGTGCCGAGGTTGGCGTTGTTGGGGTTTAGTCTCTGTCAACCGTTTTTGATTGAGGCGGTTGTTGGGTATTTGGCTTCGAGGGAGCGGAAGGGGGGAGAGCGTGGGGATGAGGAGATTGAGGCGCCGCAGCCGGAATATTTTGGGAGAGCGTTGGTGGGCGGGTTTGTGTTGTTGTATATTGGTATTGCTGTGAGTGATACTATCACGATATGTACTCTTTCATGAATTGGACACCGCTAACCGACGTGATGGGTGTAGGTTTCAAGAGCGATATACTGGCGACAAACGAACCGGATGATTGCTCGAATCCGCTCAGGACTTATCGCTATGGTTTATCAGCATACCACTGCTCTTCGGGCCGTTGACGTCAAGGACTCTGCAGCAGTCACTCTAATGGGAACGGATGTGGAACGTATTGTCACGAGTATCAAGAATGTTCACGAGCTGTGGGCATCTGTACCGGGCGTTGGCATTGCCATCTGGTTGTTGGCTCGCCAGGTATCGTATGCTGCCATCGTTCCACTAGTGATCTGCCTGGGTAAGTTGAGCTCTCCTAACCGGCTCTCTGATCTCTTTTCTACATGTACAACCTCTACTTTATGATGGGACAAATAAGCTGATATCAGACTCAACCTTTCAAAGTATGCGTCGTCGGAGCATCCTTCATCGGAGCAGGCACCGGGCCTGCACAAGCAGCATGGAACGAGCGAGTCCAGAAGCGAGTCGCCGTCACGGCCAACATGCTCGGTGACATGAAAGCCGTCAAGATGCTGGGACTTACCGGCGTACTAGGTAATATCATCGAGGGCTTACGCAGAGCCGAGCTGAAGACTTCAGAGAAATTCCGCAAATATTTGCTTTGGAATATCCAAGTTTGTAAGTCAATACCTACTCCCGCCACACCGGGAGACAAGACCGGATTCGGGCCATGAAGCTAACCTACACATAGCCAACGCACCAGGAAACGGTGTCGCCCCCTACGCGACTTTCGTCGTCTATGGTATCATGTCGGCAGTGAAGAAAGACCAAAACCTACTAGCAGCACAAGCTTTCGCCTCTCTCTCGCTCATTAACCTGTTAACAACCCCTTTGCTTATGTTCTGTCAAGCTTTCCCAGCTGCCATGCAGGCCGTGGCGTGCTTTGGCCGCATTGAGACATATCTGACTAAACAGGAGTTAAAACAATCGGATTTATCCTCGGTTGAGGACAGGGGACGGTCGGCGGGAGCCTCTTTTGAGAGTGGCACAGAGCTAAGAAGCGTGGTGGGCTCGAGACCGTTGGCCCGTGAAACGACACCTGGGGCACTCGCCTCGTTTGCAGCTGCGGACATCTCCTGGTCAGCAAATACCATCGAGCCAGTACTTCAAGGTGTTAACTTGACTATCAAGCCGGGGTTTACGGCAGTTATCGGTCCAGTTGGTTCAGGGAAGTCCACGCTTCTAGAGAGCTTGGTAGGAGAGACGACTTTGCAGCGAGGATCTGTCACCACCAACTTCTCCCGGGCAGCTTACTGCCCACAAGCAGCCTGGCTCATGAACGATACCATCCGACACAACATCACCGGCAGCAGCGAGGACTTTGAGATCGACCAGAAATGGTACGATTTGTGTATTCTATCGTGCGGACTCCGTCGTGATCTCGACGGTATGGTAGCGGGTGACCAAACAGTCGTCGGAACGAATGGCTCTTCGTTGAGCGGAGGACAGCGGCAAAGAGTAGCCCTCGCCAGAGCTGTATACTCTTGTGCTCCTGTTATTATCCTCGACGATGTTATGAGCGGCCTGGATCCTGCGACTGCTAAGGATATTACCACAAGATTGTTTAGCAGGCAAGGCCATCTTCGTAAGGCGGGTGTCTCGGTTGTACTTGCAACTCATAATAGTAAGTCTCTTCCTTACACCATCACATCACCGCGTTATTGACTGGGTTTCCAGAGCGCCTTCTCCCCTATATGGATGAGATTATCGTACTCGAAGGCGGCAAATTCGCGGATATCGGCTCATACAGCGAGATCCAATCGCGAGGTGATCTCAAGCTCATGGCCATGACCGACGACGATGTTATCGAGTCCGGGGAGGAGCAGCAGTCTGCAACAGACGAGGTATCAAGGGACAGCAAAAGCCCGGCCACGACACAAAAGCCCTCAGACACAACAACCCGACAAGCAACCAAGCCTAATTTCGAACGTCGTCAAGGAAGCTGGTCCGTGTACGCCTACTACGCTCGTAGCGCCGGCGCCCTCAGTCTCTCTCTCTGGGCCTTCTTCACCATCCTTGGTGCCATAACATCCAACTACATGACCATTTGGATCTCTAACTGGAGCTCCGCCAGCACCCCTTCGGCCTCCAATCCCGATCCGCATCCAAATCTAGGTTACTATCTTGGTATCTACACGCTCCTCGTCGTTCTCGCCCAAATTGGTATCGTAGGCGAGTGCTTCGTTTTTCTCATCAACATCATCAGTAACACGGCCCTGTCTCTTCACACGGACCTTTTGAATTCCGTACTCTCCGCACCGCTTTCCTTCTTTTCCCAGTCGTCGTCGTCGTCGTCGTCATCGTCGTCACCCACAGACTCAAACGGCGACGACAAAAACAACGCAAGCTCAGAAGACAGCGGTACCATAACCAACCGCTTCTCCCAAGACATGGACCTGATAGACATGACCCTCCCCGTCCAAGCCATCATGTTCACCAGCGCCGGTTCCTACGCCCTCGTCCAGCTAATCATCATCTGCGTCCTGGGAAAATACCTAGCCGCCACCGTTCCATTACTCGCCGTCACCCTATTTCTCGTGCAAAAGTACTACCTGCGGTCGTCACGACAGCTGCGATTGCTAGACATCGAAGCCAAGGCGCCCGTGTACAAGCACTTCCTCGAAACAGTAACGGCGGGGGGTGTAGCTACCATTCGCGCATTTGGGTGGGATAAGAGGTTCCGTGACAGATTGGCGAGGATGATGGATGAGGCACAGAAACCGTTTTATATGCTGGCTTGTATCCAGCAGTGGCTGGCGCTGGTGTTGGATTTGGTGGTCGGCGGGATGGCGGTTGTGTTGGTGGGTGTGGCGGTTGGGGTGGCGCCGGATCCGGAGAAAGCAGGGTCGTTGAAGTCGGCTGTCAGTGCAGGGGCTTTAGGTGTGTCGTTGGTGCTGGTCATGACGTTTAATGAGCTGATTGTGCAGGCGTTGCAGGCGTGGACGAGGTTGGAAACGTCGATCGGGGCGGTCGCGAGGGTAAGGGACTTTGTTAGGACGACGCCGAAGGAAGATGATCCGGCCGCGGACTATGACAATGGTGGCTGCGTTGGAGATGGATTGACGGCATGGCCTTCCAGGGGTGAGATCAAGATCGAAAAGATCTGTGCCAGTTACGGGTATGTGTCACCCACCCCCTTCCCCATGTTGCCCCTGAATAAGTAAACAAACTAACAACCTACTCCCGTGCAATTAGCAATACCTCCTCTAACACCAACACAAACACTAGCGGACCTCCAGCCCTCAAAAACCTCACCCTTACCATTCCCTCTGGGTCCAAACTAGCAGTCATCGGCCCCTCTGGCTCCGGAAAAACCACATTCCTCCTCTCCCTTCTACGCATGATCCCGCTCTCCTCCGGATCCATAACCATCGACTCCCTCAACATCTCCACCATCCCTCGCTCCCGTCACATCTTCAATGTGATCCCACAAGACCCCTTCTTCATCCCCAACACCAGCTTAGCCTTCAACCTCGATCCCTTCGGCCATCTCTCCCACCTGCCCCCTGCTGAGGCAACCGCCAAGATGGAATCCGCCCTCCGACTCGTCACCCTCTGGCCGGGCCGCGTAACCGCCAACGGCCAGACTCTCGACAGCGAGCTGGTCACCTCGGAATGGTCCGTCGGCGAGCTGCAGCTGCTGGCGCTAGCGAGGGCGTTGCTGCTCAAGGATCAGAGGAGAATCTTGGTGCTGGATGAGGCGATGAGTAGTGTGGATGAGAAGACGGAGGCGGTGATGCAGCAAGTTATTGACACAGAGTTTAAGGAGCATACGGTTATTGCGGTGGTGCATCGGCTAACGTACATTGAGAGGTTTGATTTAGTGGCGGTGTTGAAGAGTGGGGAGATGGTTGAGTTTGGGGAGCCGAGGGCATTGATTGAGAGGGCTCAAGGTGAGAGGGAGGGGAATGGTAGTGTTTTTGGGGAATTGTATAGAGGGTTTCATCATGGAAGTGATGCCTCGGGAAGGGGATGAGACTAGTTTGAATGAGATGTATCAGGTCTAGGGTATAGGCATGAAATATTATGTGCAACACAGCTTTTTCTACCAGAGGCCGGTGGTACCACTGATAGAAGTCCAAGATCGTGACTGAAGCACACAGCATGCCGCTGGGTTTCAGACTCTAGGGCCCGGCACTGAGAAAAGATCAAGGTATAGTCGCTGTGAAAGTAAGAGTAGCCGTAACAGTACTATCGCCATCCATAGAATAACACTGAGTAAACCTTCGTGTTGTGAATTCGGGAGATCCTCGACACAAAAGCGGAAAATGGCAACTGAGACAACAAGGTAGCCTGGCCGGATGGGGCAATCATCATCATTATCAACACGGTGGGTTATCGTACAACGAGCATTTCTCCGACCACTCCTTAGCATCTTTGTCCATTCTACTCTTTCTTCCATTGGACATGCTCAGTACCCTTGCTCCGCACGGCCATACGATCGAGGACGTCAGAAACGGCTTCCCGAACACCTTGCTTGCCACGCCTGGTCTCGACGAAGTGGTCGATGAGCTTTTCCCGGGTGAAGTTGCCCTTCTCTATCGCCTCCTTGACGTCGTAATCGTTGGGCAGGCCAAACTTGTTGTAGGGATACTGCATGTAGGATCTGTCGTTGAGCAGCTCCAACACAGGGACCTCTGGGTCGTTCCTAAAGTAGTCCTCAGAGATGTTGGCTCCAGGCGGGATCTCGTCTAGCGAAGCCGGCTTCCACTTGGCAGGTCCGTTCGCCCCCTTGTCAATGAGCAATGCGGTGACGCCCTCATTGAAGTCGTGAGACTTCATGAACTTGGCGGCCATCTGGTGTTCGCGTTTGAACGTGTGAGCAATGCCCCAAGACTTGCCGAGGCGCATCTGACGCAACGTAACATGGAGAGAAGTAGGGGAGCGCTGGGTGAGCTCCTCCAGGGTGTTCTTGGCCCAGCTCTGAACGCCTCCCTTGGCGCCTTCAGCGGCTTCCTCCTTAAGGGCGGCAATGATCTCGTCGATCTTGTCGTACTTGAAGCAACGGTCGATAGCAAGGCGAATCTTACCGCCAATTTCGATATTCTCGTCGTAGGGGACACCGGTGGAGAACTCTTCGATGGTGTCGTTGATGACGCTAAGGCGCTGTTCTATGGTCCAGTAGTCCCGGGGGGTAAGCTCGGCAAGACGGGATTCCAGGGCGGGCAGACTGCTCGAGTGAAGATAGTGAGTGGCAATGCCGGCGTAGTAGACCTGGACACCCTTCAGCAGGGCGCTGGTGAGACCGAGGTAGGGGCCGACCTGGCCAGGCATCCTGGGGAGGAAGAAAGAGGCGCCGACGTCGGGGAAGAAGCCAATCTTGGTCTCGGGCATGGCGAAGACAGTGCGCTCGGTCGCAATTCTGAAGGGGGCGTGGATGCTGAGACCAACACCACCTCCCATGGTAATGCCGTCGAGGAAAGCCACGTAAGGCCTGGTGTAGGTGGAAATCAGGTGGTTGAGCTTGTATTCGAGGCCGAAATAGTCGACGGATTTCTTGATGCCCTCGGGGCCCTCGGCGTTCTGCTTGGCCAGCGCGGCAACATCACCACCGGCGCAGAAGGCCTTCTCTCCGGAGCCCTTGATAACGATGACGTTGGCCATGTCGGAGCGTTCCCATTCGAGGAGACGGGGCGCGATCTTGCGGATCATGGAGCCATTGAGGGCGTTGTACTTGGCTGGGCGGTTGAGCTCGACGGAGCGGAGATTGTATAGACTGTTGAAGAGGACATCCTCGGGCTCGTCACCCTCGACGGGCTTGAACAACTCGGCGGCGGCTTGGGTCGAGATCTGGGAGGAGGGGGCGGCGAGCGTGTTAGCTGTGTCCGTGTCCATGGCTTTTGTCTTCCCAAGGAGCGTCTTACTGGGGCCTGCTGGCCCAGGACTTTGGCTCTGAGCGGCATCGCGGTGAAGCTTGGTCGGCAGCTGCGAGAAGCAACAGCAGAAGCCAAGCCGGCGCGGCTGGCAATGGACTTGGAGACCAACATCGATGTACACTTCGGTAATTGGCTGGCTGTCGGCTGGCTTTGTCTAGAATAGGAATGGAATAACAAGACCCAGGGTCAATATGGAAGAAAAAATACTAAGTCCAAAATCCACCCCGAGGCTGTTTAGCACCGTTGTTGCATCATAGACCGGCCAAGGGACTTGGGCACTTTTTTTCGGGACTCGTTTTCCTGGGCTGGGAAAGGGAAAACGGGAGAACAATCACCAATGATCTGAATGCCGCGTGGACGCAGGAACCGTGATAAGTGATAGCGAGAGTATCTGCAAATCCACTTTTTGCTGCTCCGGAATTCAACGCGAAATGGAGCTCCAGCTTTCAATTGATTTTCAAGGGCACCGCGCCTGGCAATCCCCGGGGCGGGGTTACGGGGGAGCTACCTAATAGTGTAGCTGTGGAACCTGCCGAATCCCCGCCGCTATCACTAGAATCTGGAATATCCTCCGGCCGATGATATCCATTTAAACTTGTCATTTTCCAGAAGCGACGCTCGGGCCCTCCGCTCACTGGAAACCCGATGCCCCGGCTGTCCGGGGGAGCATGTCGGGTTCGGCGGGGCTGGCAGCACCTGTCACCGGAGCGGTCCTCAGCCTTTCGCATTGGGATCCACCATGAGCTTGTCATCCAATCGCCAAACTTTGAAGACGGTTCCCAGAAAAGCTTGGCGCGTGTGCTGTAGCTCCACGCTCCGAGTCGCCGCCGCGCCTGGCCGTCCGCTGCTGCAACATTTCGTGGATTGAAGATAGCGATAGCATCCGTCCATTACAGCAACTATTGTCCAGGCTTCTACCGTACACCACCAACCCATACCGCGCGAAGCAACAACTCGACGTCAACAAGCATTTTTGATACAAAGACGAAACCACAGCTTCTCTGCCCCTCCTACATTTCAGTATCACTCCAATTCAACTCCAGACCAAAACACCATCGTCATGACTTCAGCGGATGCAAAGATTCAGTTAGTAGCTATCCCATCCTCCAGCATCAACCCATGTGCGCGGGCAGCCCATGGACGTTCCAACGAAACCAACTTGACTAACAACTGCCTACTATATAGGGAGCTTCTCACGAAGCCGCGCAATGAGCTTACGTACGTTATATCCTCTTGTCAACATCACCTCCCTCTATTACCATCGTCATCTCGCCCGCCCTGCTGCTCCCAGCTCCTCCTCTTTGCGACCCAAGACCACGACGCCCGCCCAGCCAAACCACAAAGCTAATCAACTCGTCTGATACAGTGAATACGAAGTTTCTCTCCTCGAAGAGCACGAGTTCTCCGCCGGTCCTCTGGTACATATGCCCTATAAGCTTTGATCCACACCCCTTTCGACACGGAGCAGCGACTAATATGACACCCTTTTCCGCAGTCCATCCTTCAGACCGCCGTTCGCAGCCACTCCCAGGTCCTCATTTCCGTCCGCAATGGGCGCAAGATCCTTGCGCGCGTCAAGGCTTTCGATCGCCACATGAACATGGTGCTGGAGAACGTCAAGGAGATGTGGACCGAGACGCCCCGACTGGCCAATGGCAAGAAGGGCAAGCCCGTAAACAAGGACAGGTTTATCAGCAAGATGTTTGTGCACTCCCTTTTCATCTGTTGTTCTTCTCTCCTAGAAGAAGAAGCAAAGACCCACGGCTGACATGTTTCACTTTCCTGGCAGGTTCTTGAGAGGCGATTCCGTCATCCTTGTCCTCCTAAGCTAGTTTACGAATAGCACGGCAAAATCTTTAGGTTGGAGGTTTATTTCACTTGCACGGCGAAGATACGCGCCAGCACAACTTAGGGTTAATGGTTCGAATGGAGTGGAAATCGAGACCGGGAAGGTACCTATTGTTGGTCGACCGAATCGAGAGGCATGCGGACTATATCACCTTACTACTACTCAACCGCTCGATCGACCATGATGACGACACAACCACGAAAGCAACTCAAAACGCCCCGTGAAAAGGCGCCGCGCAGGAACGAGAGGAAAGAAGAGAAACCCAAGCAGATTTTCAGGGGCTATTAGGAAGGTCATACAAAGGGAAAACTAGTGTGAGCTCGGCGTTCAAACGTGTATTTGGTTTTGTTTAACTCTTTATCTTTCATTTCTGGTAACTTGATCGAGCAGAACACCCAAACCGTGTTTAGGTTCTTGCAGACCCCGTCATGTTTTCTTTTGCTTTTTAACGACGAGCTAAAGCTTGAACGGGATGATTCTCCATGGTTTTTCTGGTACGTCACATTGAAATGGCGGTGCAAACTAACTACCTAGGGGTATATCATGATCACATACAGCGCCATTCTTACGGCAATTCCGCCTCTCTTGTAACCTCCTCCCATCCATCATCCGATCCCTTGGCCTGCTTAGCACTGGAATCATCAGACTTTTCAATTCCAGCCAGTCCAAGGAAGAACTTTGCCAATCCCCAAGCACCCGGATCCGGCACCTGCTCGAATCCAGACCCGCCAATGTAGACGGTGCGGCCCAGCTTGGCCTTCATACCCTTGGTGCCCTCAGCTCCCTGCTTGGCAGCCTCGGCCGCCTTCTTCACATCACCGGTCTTTTCGAGCGCATCGACAAAGGGATAGAGGGCATCGACCAGGGTGCGGTCACCGGGACGAGCGGGCGTATACTTGGACAGGGCCTCACAGCTCAGTTTGAGTGCTGCGGCCCAGGCATTTTCGTCAGCAGCTTTCTTGTCCGACTCCCCTCCACCGACAGTGTGGAGAGAGGCGACCAGAGCGTTGAGGAAGATGCCGTAGAGAGCACCGGAGGTACCATCCATGGTTTGCTCGACTACGGTGACGATCTTGGCGAGGTCAATGGCTGCATCGCCTGTTAGGGGGTTGGAGTCGAGATGCGACAAGATTGCTGGTATTTTGTTAGTCATTAGAAAAAGAAGGAGGGGGGTTGTTGCTAGGGAGACATACCTTCAGCGCCGCGCTTCAGACCGATACCGCAATCACCATCACCCACCATGGTGTCGTACTTGGTCACATCCGGTTCGGCGGCGATGACAGCCTTCAGACCGGCAACCAGCTGCTTCTGCGCCTCCTGGGGATCATACGTTAGACCACAAGGCCTCACCTCCTCCTCGGACTTGACCTCATTCTCCCGGGTATTCTTGTTTTCCCGCTGCTCCTCCCAAGTCAGCTTGGAGATGGGCGCTGTCCAACCCGTCGCCTCAGACGGGTAATCCAGCAGGTCAATCATGCCCGGTCCGCCAATGTCCGTGTTAACCACATTCAACAGCGAGATACTAAATCCCAACCCATTCAAGCTCGTCATATACGTGCCGCTCAGGATCCTCACGGGCTTGATCCCATACGGTTGTTCCGCCAACTGCGTCACCACCTCGGTGACAATCCCGCCCATCTCCAACGGGCTGACACCACCGAGATTGTTCACCAACAGCACCACCTCATTCGAATTCACATTCACAAACGCCCTGTCCTCATCGTTCCGATCCAGCAACTGCTTCAGCATCTTCCCCACCAACTCCGGCAACCCAATCCCCTTCTCCCTACTGCTCCCTTGCTCATTATGAATCCCCATGCCAATCTCCACCTCGCCCTCCTTCAACACCTTGAACTCGGCGCCCTCCGCCTCCGCCCTTCTCCCCGGAACATGCACATGCTCCAGACTGGCGCCGACACTGACGATATTCTGCGCCGCCAAATTGGCCACCTTTGTCACCTCCTTCAGACTCCGTCCCTGCGCAGCCAACGCTCCCGCAATCTTTTGGACCAACACCGTCCCCGCAATGCCTCTTCTCCCTACTTTCCCAGCTTTAGTCCGTCCAACACCGACATCATCCCCGACAACCACCATCTCCACGTTCACCCCCGCGGCTTTGGCTTTTTCTACGGCTAGGCCAAAGTTGAGCACGTCGCCGGTGTAGTTCATGACTACCACCAGGACCCCGCCCGCATCCTCTCCTCCCTGTTGTTGTCCATGTTCAGGAGAGTAGGAGGAGGAGGAGGGCTCGTTGTTTTCAACCCGCCCCATGATCGCTGTACGGACTTGTTCGGCAGAGGGGGAAGCGAAGATAGTACCTGCTACACAGGCGGAGAGGAGACCGCGGCCGACCATGCTGGAGAAGGAAGGTTCGTGGCCGGAGCCGCCGCCGGAGATGAGGGAGACTTTTTGTCTTTGGTTGGAGGAGGAGGAGGCATGGCCGTAGCCGGGACGCAGGTAGACGATTTTGTTGTGGGCGTCGAGGGCGACGCCGGGGTTGAGGAGGGTGGTGGATTGCAGGGATGTGAGGACGAGGTGTTGGGGGTCGTTGATGAAGTGTCGGTTGGACATTTTTGGAAGGTGGCTGGTTGTAAGATATTGGATGGATGGGTTTGGTGGGTTATGGTAGAGTGTAAGGTTGGTAAGATTCTCGTCTATGTATTGTAGAATATGTCTAGTATGATGAAGACGTGAATGTTTATCAAAGTTGGATAAAGTGGTGGTTCTCAGTTATAAGCTGTCGAGGAGACGCTCCGGATATCTATCGATAATGCAGATGATTCAAAAATGATGACGAAGTGGATGGAAGTCCGGGATGTTCAAAGTTCTGTTGAGCTTCAACAAGTTTGTCAACCGGTTGATGATCGACAGTCAGTGGATCAGAGGCAAACTTGGAAGTCAGGTTAATATTGAAATAGGATTTCGAAAGGAAGAAGATGGAGGAGGGAGGATGCCGGAAGACCCTTGGTAGTGTTGAGGGGGACGAGACAGGCAAGGACATGATGCTAGTATGAAAGCGGGGGGCGGGGTTGACGCTTCCCGCTTCCCGGGGGTCTCAGAGTCGACTCGGGACCTGTCATTCAGTCCTCATGCGGGCCGCCTTGATGTTACATAAGGAGAAGAGATCGACGATGTTGTTGTCACTTTAAGTCGAAGTAAAGGATGCCATGATGATTACTAAGATTGTTGGAGAGGTTTTTCACGGTTTAAAGTTGAGTTCAAGAGACGGTTGTACTTTGAACATGTGATTGTAGTCAGTCATTATTGAAACCGCACTCGCTATCTTTCGAACCCCCTCCCGCTTGCTAATTATCACCCCTCAGCCCCTAACCCTTCAATTACCCTTTGTCTCCTCATCATCACCCAAAATCTCCTTGCTCCGATGCTGATCCCTAATGAACTCTTGAATCTGTTCATCGTGATGAGGACGGTGCGGTGGTACAGCGCTGAAGTCTTCTTCCTTGGGCTTCATCTCTTCTTGCTGCTGCTGCTGCTGCTGCTTCTTTCCTAGTCCAATCGTTTCGCTAACTGATGCTGGGACGTATTCCGAGACTGTTTGTTTTTGTAGCACAAGTAATGATAGGTAAGCTTGGGATGTTACAGACGGATGTTGGACGACGAAGACTGGGTTATGGCATACTCTTGTCAACGATCCCGCTTGCTCCGCTTTGTTGGGTTTGTTGTTGCTCCTCGGGACCCTTTCTTTTCTGCTCGGCAATTTGATCAAGCTGAGGCTTGTAGTCTGAGGGGTCTTGTCCCTCGGCCCCGGGTTGGCTGACGGTGTTGGGGTTTGTTGACATGGTGATGATGCCGTGGAAGATGGGTTGGTGGTGATGGAAGAGAAGAGAGAGCTGTGGTACTAGCTTTCGATTATTGACAACTAAGGGTAGACAAGAAAGAGTTTGAGAAGGGTTCAAACACAAGAACACGACTTTAGACGGGCATTTTCATGGCTTCAGTTAAGACATGAAGCAGGTGTAAGTGGTCTATTCAGGTGGAGATGACGTCACGAAATCCCTTCGTTGTACAAAGACAATGTGCGCTTTGCTTCTGTCGTCTGAAGTTCAAAACAATCATTTTTTCTGTTCCTGCAGAGGAGCTCCAGATGATTTCAATTTATAGCAATGAAGATACATATCTTATTTGACGAACACCATGGCACGTCCCAGTCATCATCGACCTCAATTCACCATCGAGGAGGATGTCCTTATCGCCCTTATCGCCCGATCTTATCGGACCGGCTAGAAGCCCAGAACAGCCCACTGTGCCCACGAGCCCCCGCCACCTTGTCGTGCCCCTCCAAGCGGCGGCAAGATCCGACGCCAAGGGCGACCATGATGCTGGAAACTCCAGGAACCATATGACTGTGTTATTTCTCTCTCCATCTTCTTGTAAATATTATTTATATATTGAATAGAGTTGCTTTTACTGATTCCCTTGAACAATACATACTGTTGTTGCTTTTATAAAACCCTTCTTCTTGACCAAGTTAGACGTCCCCGAAGTCGGATCGGAATCGAGAAGCTTTCTCCAGAAGCCAGGGCAGCTTGGCGATCTTTCTCTCTTTTACAATTCTGCAATCCTGAATTGCCCGAAATTCCTTGCGACAGTCTTTGACCTCCTACATACCTCACTTACAGGTCGCCTACTCTCCATTATCTCCCCGACATTCGATCGATCGACCTACCTCGAACTTTCCTTCGCGACTTAGACCCTAGTGTAGTCCCAGACTCGATCCTATACTTACGAAACCTACCCCTCCAACACAATCACGCAACCAACCAACCAACCCACGAACAACCACCACAATGACGCGCGACCAATCATCCCCTATCCCCATAACCATCATAACTGGCTTCCTCGGCTCCGGCAAAACCACCCTCATTCTGAACCTCCTCCCCCAGCTCCGCGCCGCCAACCCCTCCTACCGCCTCGCCCTCCTCAAGAACGAATTCGGCGATCTGGCCGTCGACTCCCAGCTCGCCTCCTCCTCGGCCATCGCCGGCGTCTCCGAGCTTCTGAACGGTTGCATCTGCTGCAACCTCGTCGGTCAGCTCTCGGTTGCCCTTTCCGAGCTCCAGTCCACCGTTCGGCCGGACCGAATCGTCATTGAGACCTCGGGCTCTGCGTTCCCTGCTACGCTGGCGCTCGAAGTCAACCGGCTGGCTAGAGAGACAGGGGGCCAGTATGTGCTGGATGGCGTGGTGAGCGTGATTGATGTGGAGAATTGGAAGGGGTATGAGGATACTAGTTATACGGCGCGGATTCAGGCGCGGTATACGGATTTGATTGTGTTTAACAAGTGGGAAGGGGCGGGGGAGAGGAGGTTTGATGAGGTTTTGGATAGGGTGGGGGATTTGGAGGTGGACACGGCGTGGGTGAAGAGTGATAAGGGGTGGGTGGACATGTCGGTGGTGTTTGGGATTGATGGAGGGTTGGCGAGGGGTCTTACGGAAGAGGATGGGCATGTTCATGATGACAAGTGTGGACATGACGATAAGCATAAGCATGATCATCAGACGGAGGTGGAGGTGTTGAGCATTGAGCTTAAGAGTGGCAACAGAGAAGCGACGGTGGATGTGGCGAAGCTGTTGGCTTTCTTGAGGAAAACGAGCAAGGATGAGGTGTACAGGATCAAGGCCGTGTTGGCGGTTTCTGCGAAAACTGCGCGGGAGGTGCTGAAGAATTCGGATGAGGATACCACGGTTTCAGCACCACCTACGTCCACGGGAAGCGAAGCCCAAACGACGAGGTATATCCTCAACTGGGCGTTCGGAAGGTGGACGTTCACACCTGTTGCGGCTGAAGTCAAGGAGCACGAATCCAGCAGTGAGGCGATACTGAGGATGACCATGATTCTGGCCAGGTATGAGAGCACCAAGTGGAAGAAGAGACTGGAGGCTGGTGGGTTGTTGGAGCTTGAAGAGGAGAATGGGAAGGGTGAGTTGAGTGTTACCAAGGTCAACTAGAGAGCGGCACGTTTGATAGACGAGGAGCTATGGGTTATGGCTGAACGAGCAATAAAATTTCGATATAGAATAGAGGGCACCTGATGGGAGCAAATAGAAGTAGACGTCCCAAAGACATATTGACAAACCTCTTGAAAAATCAACATCCACTTCTCGCATATTCTCACCACACGACACTTTGAACAAATCTATGGTTCCCATTCTTCCCTAGCATCGAGCGAGCAAACGGAGAGATCTGTCAAAACCCCTTATTTTCCATATCCCATGCATGTCTTGATCATAACGCCTGCAAAGAGACTGACTGAAAAGCATCCTCAAAGAAAATCCCTAAACGCCGTTTTTGAATGACGACCGATCCGATCAACAAACAGCAAAGATAATGAGCTAATCATGTTTTCACCGTCCATGCCACCGCATCTCTTTTCCCACCTGCCCAATTCAGCATCGGACTACCTCGTAAACTTCCCCCGGCAGTCAAGTAAAGTAAAGGCGTGTTGGGAGTGTAAACACTGCGAACCCCGTTAAGGCGGGATCGATCAGTAATGACCGCCATTAGCACCACCGTTCACGCCGCCTCCCTGCTCGCCCTGGTCAGCATACTGGCGCAGGGCAAGCTCCTTCTGGAACTCGCGGCCCAGCTGGCCGTACATGGCCACGAGCTGCTTGCACGCGCCAACGAGGGCCTCGCGCGGGGTGATGCTTCCGTCTGTCTGGATACGGATGAAGAGTTCCGGCACGTTAGGGTGGGCAACTATAATTAGGTGTCAGTTTCTGTTTATCTCGCCATGGGTGGTGGTGGTGGTGGTGGTGAGGGTTTGTGGGAGTAGGGGTAGAGAAGGAAAGTAAAAGTGAAGACGCGGCGGTACGACGACGTACTCTTGTATCCTGCCATCAAGACATGAGGGGCCTGCTTCAGATGTTCGGCGAGGAGGTTGCCGAGAGTGTGGTCCTCCTTGAGAATCTTGAAGTCGGAGGTGTTCGACATGCCTATCCAAGTAAAAAGAAAAATCGGGGTCAGTTTTCTTGTGGTCTCCTTATTCTACTACTTCTTCTTCTTCTCCCCATGTATCACCTCGTCATCAAGAAGATGAGGAGATCGACTCGACTTACCAGTGAAAACCTTCTCCTCAATCTTCTTCTCTCCATCCTGGAGAAGGAAGAGCTCGAACCTGGTTGTTGTTGGAAGCAAATGTCAGTAATGTTGTCCTACCACCCGAAAGTGAGGTAATGATGAGAGTAAAAAGGGAAGAGAAAAGGCGGACCGGTTCGGCTCGCTGTTTTGCTTGGGATTTGCTCCGTTCATCTTGTTGATCTTGGTCCTGTTTGCTGTTGCCAGGTGACGAGGAGGGCATGGAAATATCCTTCTTGCCGTGATGTGGACTGTGTGCTGGTCCAAAGGGATGTTGGGTTGATGATGGATGTAAGTGGTGTATGAGGAGGAAGTCGTCCGCCTCTTATATCGTTGACAGCCAGCGACTCTCCAGATTGAGTTTGGTCAAGGTGAATGAATCCATGGTAGACAAGTTACCAACCAACTCCCAGATGGCTATTCTCCCAGCTGCCTCGCCTGCCTGTTGCCTTCCATTTACGTCCACGGTCTATGATCAGATGAAAGCCGTCCCGTTTGTTTCGCGGTCAAAACAATAGGCACCTGGCACCAGCAACCAGACAAACACCGCCTACCGGAGGGGAAGATTGAACCAAGCTCGTAAACCCTGAAGGATAGACACGCAAGGCGAAGAACTGCGGCGGACTATCTAAGTGTCTGCCTGTCTGTCCAGGTCGATTTGTTCCATTGTCGTACTGAGACGGGTTGGCATTGCGGTTTCAGTCGACACCGGCATGACATGATGACCTTTGACATAGTCGTTATGATTCTTTGCCGAACGCCCCCATGGGATTCAAAGCAACCCAGGTCGAGTGTTTCCGGAATTTGCGTGAGGCGCGTCGTCCAGGGCAGAAGGAGGAGGGGGGTTTCATTTATCCACGTGGAAAGAAACCAGCAAAAAGAGAAGATTCTACTAACCTATCAGGGGCGTTCATTTTTGCGATTGGCTAACGATATGACGTAGAGCTCGTTGTTGGTTATCGGTGGTGTATAAACTATTGTCGTCGTCGTCGCCCGATATCGTGAATTCGCGATGTGGTGTTGAGATTGAGACCGGGGGGTGACGATGTCAACTGCTCAAGAACGTCGAGTGGTTGATGTAGCAATTGTGTAGGTTGGCTCTTATGGCAGGACCGGGGGAACGTAGGAATTTCGATACCCAAAATTGGAGCGTGAATGGGACAGACTACCGAAGGTTTCAGTCGCTCAGGTTTTGATACTGCTCGTCAGCTGGTGAAGGTTTTGATCTGAGTGAAGGGGGTGGGATGTTTTAACACAAGTGAACGCACTTGATCGATGTCTTCAAGGTCCGTCGTCCAGGTTGCGCATCCACTGTGAGATGGAGGCAACGCAGTTGGAGCACTGAACCCCGGATCGAGGTACGTGTGGTCTGTGCGCTCAGTTATTTCAGCGCCATCCCGCTTTTGGATGACTCGGTCCGCTGGGCTATACATGCTTGTAGGGAGGGTTAGGGTTCAACAAAGAAAGAAAGCAGTGAGCTTGCTTGTTGGCGAGGCAGACAATGGCGACATACTAAGGAGAACTCTTCCAACCATGAAATGAGGTTGGTCATATGCAAAGAGTAAACTGATATGTGGAAAGTCATCGTAGCTACCACCGTGTTCGCTCGAAGTCTGTTTGCAATGGGAGAGAAAGGCTGCTTTGCCCAGAGTCAGAATTAGTAGAGACTGCTAGGGAGAAAAAAAACCCAGTCTTAACACGCCAAAACAAAGGCGAAATGGCATCGGCACCAGAGACGTGCAATGGGGAAAATGCCAGACTAATCCAATTTATTCAAAAGTCAAACTATTCTCGTTCCATCGCTATGGTGACGAGCTTCTTCAAACAAACAGGAAAACGCTTCCACCACGATGCAATACAAACTCTAGACATGCTTCTCGGCAACAGATTGCTCACTCCCATCAAGTCTACAGTGTAGTGTCGTCCATCCCACAATCATCTAGTCATAACCCATATGTCTTGCTCTCATCATGTCGACCCCTATCCCATGATTTCCCTTCATTCTATACAACCATAATCGTATCGTCGGATCCTTTTTCTTGATAAACCCCAACGCTGTCCCATATATTCAAGAGGATGGATACTCATGACTCCTTTCGTGATCAACACGTAAACGTTTGCACGCCTTTACGGGTTCAATCCCTTGGCATCGCAATAGCCAGGCGATTCTCCGCCCTCCCCAGCGCCAGCCCAGCTCATGACCGTCAAGGTAGTCGTGTACGCCATGGCAATGAAGCCAAAGACGCACAGGGCGACATCCGAGAATTTCCAGAGAGCGCTTCTGGCGACGCCCCTGTAGTGCAGCATCGGCTGTTTGTGATTGTATTAGCGTCTGATTGATCATCTGCACAAGAAGGAGCAAGGGTAAGTAGCAAAACTCACCGGATAGATATACACCAACGGGATGCAAGCAAAGTTACCGACCAGTGCGACGAACTTGTCCAAGTTATCGGCACCCGCCCACGCAACCATGGCGCAGAAAGCGACGACAAAGAAGCGGAACACGTTCTTCTGCCACTTGATATACGGATTGTACTTTCCGCTCTTCGTGAAGAGTGCATTCTCCGTGATCCTGATGGCGGGGAAGATCTGCAGCGGGGTCGAAAGTAGGATGGCGAGCGAATAGAGGAACTGCACGCCGTTGACCATTTTGTTGTCCTGGGGCAAGTTGAGGAGCACGACTGTCTCGGTCTTGGAGCCGTAGGCGGCGTAGGAGACGGCGCCCATAACGGTGAACAAAGTGGTGATGATAATCATGACGACGGCCATCACCTTGGGGAACTTTTCTGGGTTTCTCATGGACTCTTGGATCGGGATGATGAGGCCGATGCCCTCAAAGGTAAAAATGGCGGTGCCGATGAAAAGGGTCCAGTCCTTCTGGTTGAACATGATGATGTCGGCCAGGCCCGAGGTGTTGAGAGTCAGGACGTCGTAGTAAAAGAGGTAGGCCAGACCGATGACGATGAAGGCGTCGGCGATAAGCGCAGTGAATCCCAACTTGCCGATATCACGTAGCAGCGAGAACGGCAGGAAGATGATCATTTGCATGATAATCAGCCATGATATGGAGATGTAGGTCTTGCAATTGGTGACGGCAAGGATGAATGCTTGCAAGTTCTCCGACGTGAAGACGATGTAAGCTGCCACGAAACCCAGTTGACTGATGACGATGGAGAAGAGAATCAGATTTCTCATCCACTTGCCATAGAGAATACCACCAATGTCACCAAAGGATCCTTCCACCTTGAGGCGAGTGGAGACGAGGAGAACAAAGCAGTAGTAGCTCAGAGCCGCCACGAAGAGGAGCACGGCGTTACTAAAGACCATGCCGCCGTTGAGGTAGGCTCTGGGGAGGAAGAGAACACCTGTACCGACAAAGGACTTGAGGAGAAGCATTGCCGCGCTCATGGGACTATTTCGGCCACTCCCACCACGCTCCTTCCTTCTCCTCTTACGTCGAGACGGCGTTAACAGTGTGCTGTCCTCCATGGGCTCGTGATCATCAACAGAGCCCTCGTCACTCCACCACTCGCCCTCGTCGCTTCCGGAGGTGAAGTATTCGCCTGGCTTGAGCACTTCATCGTCTTCCTCGAGTTCCTCACCGGCGAAATGTCCGTACAAAGAAAGGAATTCAAGGAAGCTAGTCGTCAGTAACCTCGGCGGTGGCGCACTCTGGCCCGCACCATTTTCGGAGTCGTCAGGATGAGCCGAGGGGTCTCTCGCGTTTCTCCGGAGGTAATTACGCCGGAAGCCACCAGGGACTTTGATTGAGTTGATATCCAGGATCTCATTTTCTGGTTCGGGCCTGGGGTAGCTGAAACTGTGGCTGCGCTTGGCCTTGTTGCGCTGTTCTATCTCCTCCGCCCATCTGTATATAGGGCGCGTGATGTCACCACCCTGCAACTGCAAACTCGAGAACTCATCGTCGTCTTCGGCAGGTTGCTTGCCCTTGGATCTCTCGCCTGTCTCCTCCCCAGCGCCATCACCAGGCTGGACCAAGTGTCTCTTGATGATCTCGGGATCTTCGTATGCTCCGAAACCGTTGATACCGGTGGACGGTAACCTCGATCTTGTCTCGAAGGAGCCGTAGTTCGTGGTGGGCGTCGCGGATCTTTGGAGCTGGGCACCCGAAGGGGCAGGGGAGAGGGCGCGCGCAGGAGGAGTGCCAAAGCGAGGTGGCGAGGCTCCGTAGGTGTTGGACAAGGCAGCGGCTAAAGCAGAAACACCGGGGCCAGCAGAATGTGACCCGGCGCCGGGAAGTGGTGGTAAGGCGCCGGCATCTCCTCGCTCTATCGGAATAGGTGTTGGAGTGCCAGACGGTTGTTGTTGTGGTAGTACGGGCGTGGCGAGGCGCGCGATGCTATCAGCGCGTGGTATCGACGTGCCGAGCTCGCGGGCGCGAAACGAGCTGGGACGGAAGGAGCCGGGGCGAAAAGAACCGCCGGGCGAAGAAGAGCGGCCGGGGACATTACCCGGGGCCGGTGAGTTCCTTCCCGAGTCTTTGCCCGAATTTGACATGGTCGTTAAGCAGTAGAGGTGGTGTCTGTGGTGATGATGTAATGGTAGCCCAGACCTCTGTCTAGAGCACAATCGGCGTGGAGATACTGGAGCGCAGTTCAGTCCGTGGTGTCGGAGGTAAGGTCAAGGTCAAGGTCAGAGACTGGAGAAAGAGATAAAGATGGTGACCGTCCGTGTTTCAGATACGGCTCTCTTTTTCCTAGCGGTGGAAGGATGCCTGAGCGAAGGACTGTTCGATGATGGCACGCAACGAAGACTTTGTGACAGCCCGTTCTTATTGCTAGAAGTGGGAGACGAGGTAGTTCTAGGTAGGTCGATCTTGGGGTTGTCGACGCGTGTCCGAAACACTGCCGCAGCACTCTCTGTCGCTAGGTCTGCTCCGTTTACTTCAGCGCCAACTTCCTATCTGGGACTTTGAGGGGCGATATTGATAAGGCCCGAGTCAAGTAAACGAGGGAAAGTAAGCAGCGTTGCGGTGGCTAGTAACAATATGTACTTCCGTCCGAGATATGTATCTGGATAATGTGACAATTCTCGTATCAAAGATGGAGATGTTTCTCTCTTTTACCCTTTTGACGTCGGTATCGTCGAGTGACTTTTACCAAGATGCAGAAATCAAGAGACGGGTCCGTGTGACCTGCGCTGGCCGACAGCACAAGGGCATTGGAGTCTTTGATTGGAGTACATCATTGGCGAAGTGGCACTTGGGCCAACTGAGATAAGGAGCCGCCATCAATCTGGTGAGCGCTGTACGAATGAGAACGTGTCCTGGCGATAGGAGAACAGGGCACGTAGAGAAAGCGTGACCAGCGTGACCATCGTCAAGAGACGACAAGAGATCGTGGGTGCCTCGTTACGCTGCAAACGCCTTGTCGGGTGGGCCTCTTAACCTAGAGGTAACAGCATCGGGTCCTGCTGACACTGCGCCAGGCACTGCGACGGGCAGGCGCCTGGGCGATCCTTGCTGTGCAGGCTTGCTAGGGAGATCCACTCTTGAGACCCGACCCTGACCCAGATGCTCTGACGGGAATGTCTGTTAAGCAGAGGTCACCGTCCACCAAAGAGATCACAACTTCAGTCTCTCACCAAAAGCGTGGACAACGATACACACATGTAATCACGGGCGATCACGCTTCACAAATCAGGGCTGAATGCCTCACGCTTTGGTTATCGTGTCGTTACTCGGTATTGTCATACCTACTGTATGTAGTTGTAGACACGCAGCACCGGACAGCATGACATGACGGAGGATCATTTAGCTCATGTTATCCGCTACATAACATGGACCCCGCCGATATCCTCGTTGAATCCAGTCATGCGCCGATACATGCCATGCGCGAGACCAAAAACAAATCTGAGCGATACCCTCGGTTTTTGTAGCTGGAACAGAGATAGAGAGGACGAGTATCTGTTACAGGTCTATATTGAGATGTCAGGACGGTACAACCCGATATCTTCGATATAGTAACACAAGGGAAACACAAAAGGCATCATCATCACCACGACGATGGCCCTCGGCCTCCAGACTCTGGCGCTGATGCAACTCCACCGCCCCCATAACAACGCCTAACAATGCCATATTCTAGGTAGGCCCTTGCTGGCGATCCTGATTCCCTGCCCGGTCCCATTGGAGCGGGCCGGTGAAGGCGGGGGAGAGGGTCGGCAACAGCACCCTCCGCTTCCGCAGCCGGGACAGGTCTGACAACAACCGTGGAGGCCGATGGAGGAAGACGGCTTCTCCAATCGCCAGGCCATGATGGTCGGTCCGTAAACATAACTCACCCTTGATATCGACTGCAGCAGTACCGGATGTTTCGGAATCAAGCAGGTTTTCCCTACCTTAGGTTTGATGGTGGGGTTGATTCGTTCAGCTGTTTGGCTTCAGTAGTTGTACTTGGTTGTACACTTCAGTTTTTGACTTGTATCCGTCTCTTGTTCGAGGTCGCTCCTTCTCAGCCCGCTTGCTCATCGTCACCCATTGAGTCCCTCCTTCCTGATCTTGATTGTATCCTTGGAGCCCCCCTTCAGAGTTAATTTTACGGCTACCAGCCCCTTCCTTATTCAAGGCGTCTCGTTACTGACGACGAAAACCTGAACAAAAGCTACCGAAAAAGAAAGAAAAAAAAGACTGAGACGCCATACTGTCAAGCTGAGTTGATGCTACATAGTGGTGAGAGACTTATCCAGGGACGGAATAGCTTCTGATTCGCCAGCAAGTCACTAAAAAAAAAAAAAACGTCGTCTATCAAGCTTTACCTCCAGCTTCAAAAAAGAATCCTTTCCCCACCGCTACATTTCGATATACAACCACCACAGCATCATGCTCGAGTGCAGTATATAGACGGAGCTTGGACGCCTTCTCAGTTTCTGTCCTCCGCTGATAGCTTCCTCGCGTTACGCTGGAGCTACGTCTCCCACACCACCAGCCGCCGATCCCTTCCCAGGATCACAGCATCCAAGGGATATATAGACACCGCAAGGTCTGAGACTGGGGTAGAGCTGGCCTCCACCATTTTCCTCCAGCTTTCTGTTGGGCGCTTCACCCCAAAGCCAGTCTCACAGGGCAATTCTTGGCTTCTTGTCGACAAGCTACCGGCCTGTTTCCCAAGACAGTCATTTCTGCTGTGCAACGCCAACACCAGAACCCATCCCGCGAATGGAGGCATGATAGTCAAACACCGACAACCATGGATCACGAACATCAGAGCAGGAGGCATAAACTGGGCGTCGTCTCCGGCGTCTACATCCCAGTATGCCTCAATATCCTCAGTATCCTCATGTTCTTGAGGTTCGGCTCCATCTTGGGTCAGATTGGTCTACTTGGCATGCTTGGTATGTCCTTCCCGGAGCTTACTGTGTACCACATTGAATGGAAACTAGCTAACTATTTCCAGGACTTCTCTTCATTGCATACTCGGTTGATTTTGTCACTACTCTGTCTCTATCTGCCATTGCCTCCAATGGCGAGGTCAAGGGAGGTGGTGCCTATTATCTCATCTCCAGGTCCCTTGGCCCCGAGTTTGGAGGCTCCATCGGCATCCTGTTCTATCTGGCGCAGGTCTTGAACACCGCACTCAACGTCGTCGGTCTCATCGACTGCCTGAGGCTGAATTTGGGACCTGTCATGGCTCAGGGGTATTGGTGGACCTACCTATTCGAGACAGGAGCGTTGTTGGTATGCACTCTACTGTGCCTGGCTGGCAGCGCCATGTTTGCAAAGGCGAGCAATGCCTTGTTAGCCATCATGGTCATCTCCATCCTGAGCATTCCCGTCTCGGCCATCTTCCTGCCGTCATTCAATGACCCGGTCAGTGGCATCGAGTTCACAGGCGTCAGTCTCACCACTTTGCGATCCAACCTGTGGCCGCATTTTGCAGGTGATGAGTTCAATGGAGCTGGCACCTTTAGGGATCTCTTCGGCATCCTGTTCCCGGCAACTTCGGGTATCTTTGCTGGCGCGTCCATGTCGGGTGATTTGCGAAACCCCAGCAAGGACATTCCTCGCGGAACTCTCTGGGCCATGTTGTCAACTCTCATCTCGTACGTCCTGGTCATCATCTCGCTGGCCTCGAGTACGACACACGGCACGTTTCTGCGAAATACCAACGTTATCCAGGAGACAAATGTTTGGCCTCCAATCATCTTTGCCGGAGAGTTTGCAACATGCTTCTTCTCGGCTTTGATGGGAGTGATAGGCTCTGCCAAACTCATGCAGGCATTGGCTAGAGACAAACTGGTTCCTGGTATTTCCATCTTTGGAAAAGGCACCAAGAAGACTGATGAGCCCTTGCTCGCTATCTTCTTAACGTACATCGTTGCTCAGTTTGCCATGTTCGCGAACCTGAACCAGATTGCAACCTTCATCTCCATGGGATACCAAATGACTTTCTTCGTCATGAACCTCGCTTGCTTCCTGCTCAAGATTGGCTCCGCCCCCAATTTCCGCCCAGGCTTCAAGTTCTTCAGCTGGCAGACTGCCTTCGCCGGTAGTGTGCTTTCAGCGGCTGCCATGTTCTTCATCGACGAGACATATGCTACCACTGCCGTCTCACTGCTCGTTACTCTGTTCCTGCTAATTCACTATCTGAGTCCGCCCAAGCGCTGGGGCGATGTATCACAAAACTTGATCTACCACCAAGTCCGAAAATACTTGTTGAGGCTTAAACCAGAGCACATCAAATTCTGGCGGCCGCAGATCATCCTACTCATCAACAACCCGAGAAAGCAAACCCGCCTCATTCAGTTCTGCAACTCGATGAAGAAGGGCGGATTGTACATCCTCGGCCATGTCATCGTCACCGATGATTTCTCCGCGGGAGTTACCGAGGCAAAGCTCCAACAAGCGGCGTGGACAAAGTACATCTCGGAGTTCTCGAGGATCAAGGCTTTTGTTCAGCTCACCATGTCACCGACCATCACTTGGGGCGTGAGGAACCTGATCCTCTCGGCAGGCCTGGGTGGTATGCGGCCCAACATTGCCGTTATTGGCTTCTACAACCTGGACGACCTGCGGCGTTCCCGGCCAACACTGCGTATATCCCACCAGGCGCCAACGTCACATGCTAAGAGTCCGCAGACTACTGAAACTAAACAACCCGTGAGGCAGCGAAAGAGAGGCGATACTTCGGCTAGGTTGATGGAAGGATTCTTGCCCACTGACGTGATCAGGACCGAGGAGATGATGTCGGTTATTGATTATCTTACTATTCTCGAGGACCTGGCTTTGCGATATCGTCTGAATGTGGCGGTTGGTAAAGGGTTTGAGACCCTGGAGACACCGAGGAAAGATGGGAGTAACACCAAGAAGTACATTGATCTTTGGCCCATCCAGATGTCGGCGGAGCTCTCCGCGGACGGTAGGAATGTTCTGACCACCAACTTTGATACATGTGAGTCTCTGTCAACTGGACATGCTTATCACTTCGATTGCTGACATGTAACAGACACTCTCATCTTGCAGCTGGGTTATATCCTCGATACTGTCCCCGCTTGGAAGAAGGTTTACCAAGTTCGTGTTTTGGTGTTCGTTGAATACGAAAGCGAGGTTGAAGAGGAAAGAGGACGAGTCAAGGCTCTCCTTGAAAAGCTAAGGATCGAAGCCGAGGTGCTGGTCTTCTGGCTGGCCTCTGGTGATCTCGGTACATACGAGGCCATCATTCACGGGCGTTTCCGAGATCAAAAAACGGAGAAACTGGTCAATGATTGTCTAGTGGGCCAAGAATGGTGGGAAGAACTTCAGAAGATCCGGGGAACCCATGAAGAGACCTCACAGCCCGACATAAGTTCCGTATTGAACATCGTTGAGTCGACTTCGGGACGACCGGGGTTGTACAATCCACACAGCGAGCTCCCTGATCCGCGCGATAGGAGGCGCGCCAGCTGGGCGCCACTGGCTGATTTTCCCAAGAAGCCCACAGTCTCACAGTTGGTTCGGCTGGGTGTCAGCATGGGAATACACACTCAGAACCTTGCGGCGAATGTGCTGGACAGCTCAGAAATGGACCTTGACGGCGAGAGCGACAGCGACAGCAGCTCATCTAGCGGTACATTGGATGGAGATTTCAATGATGCTGCAAGTGTTGCAAATAATGGCGGCCTTGAAGCACTTGAACCGTCGCGAGTTCCTCTATTGGGAGCCACTAGACGAATGAGTCACGGAGACCTCTTCGATCGCTTGAAGAAGCCTTGGAAGGATAGGAGATCGCGGAAGGCAGGAGGACCATCTGCACAGCAATCTTATGGCGCAGTGTCTCAGGATACCGGGCATAGTCGCAATAATGGTTCAGAAGGCAGGTCTAGCAAGAGGGACGATTTTCTGAGCGTGGGCACGGAGCGATCATCCCACACGACAACGCCAACACTGTCGCGACAAAACTCATCAATCTTAAAAAGCTCTACCGCCAGAAAGTTCACCAGCTCACTGGTCCCGGAAACAAGGATAACCAGTGATGACACAGGACCACAGATTATGTTTGCAGAAGATCAGGCTCGCCCCGGGATATCACGTCGGTCCACACCGGGGACCGCTGCACTTCTTTCAAGCAAACAAGCCGCCAGAAATACAATTGATGACGACAATGGAGGAGGTCCTAGAACGGTCTGCTTTGTTGAGCCACGCTACGATGGGGCTTCATCGTCCCCAGACAAGTCAAGAGCAAACTCCCCGGCAAGGACTGGAACTGGCAGCGGCAGTGGTGATGTCCTGCTTGATATACCCGAGCTCCTCTCTTCATACAGACTTCAGCATCAGCAGCAACAGGACGATGATGCCGCTGAAGCTGGCTCGAGCTATTCTACCCAAGGGCTTCCGCTCTCCTTTAACGACCTCCCAAGCCGGGCGCAGCATCTGATTTTGAACGAGCTGATGCGGCAGAATAGCGCGGACACGGCAGTCCTCTTTACCACGCTCCCGGTACCTGAGGAAAACACTTGTCAAAGTGAGGAGGCAAGTTTGACGTACCTGTCCGATGTTGAGGTGCTTTGCAATGGGTTACCGCCCATGTTGCTGGTTTTGAGTAACAATATGACGGTTACTGTAAGCCTCTGAGGCTTTTGGTGCTGGTCATTCTGTTCTCGTACCCCCAGCCAGGGCAAATGCGTCATCGGGACCAGAGTGATGGGGAATATAAATCAGAATCACACAGTCACACGCCCTCCATCTAGCGGAAAACAGAGTTTGTGTTTCACTATGGGCATTGTTTGTGATACCCCAAATACCTCCGTGCCTGGAACAAAGACTGAGGAGATACCTGGGTAGGTTAATTGGCAAGCGGGATTCGCACAGCCGAGACACGCAAGACAAGGCCAGATTCGGCAGTGCACTGGGTTTTTTTCTTTGTTCAGTACGCTAGTTGAAGGAATTAAGGGAAGGAAGAAACATGCCGTCAGTGGAAACCTCAATCCAAGTTAAAGCCGTATTTGCTCATACAAAGGATGACTATGCTGCCTCGCTCTTGGTTATGTGAGGAGAGTCCTTTGTCTCGCTTCGTGGTGTGGTGATTTATTCCTTCTAAGGGAACAACGACCAGACAAATCGAAAGGACAAGTTCTCTCTTGACTCTTCTCTTTTTTCTTGCCCAACAACGTTGTTGGTTGGTTTTCCGCCTTTTTCTACTTATTTCATTCCCGAAGATTCCCTTCCCAGTTGTGGCTACCTTGCTCATGATGTCGTCTCAGTCAAAGGACAACAATCGTGACCGAAAGTCGAAGAGCATCAGACTTTCTCAAAAATTGCGTGGTCTACGGGATCTAAGACTACGAGTGTCTATCGAAGGCAAGCCTCATCTCCAGCGACGAGGGTCACTCCAGCAATCACCCCAAGAAGAGGAGGAATACCGCATCGTCCATACACCGGATAGACCTCAGAGATTCATCTCACCGGTTGAAGCCCCTACTGAAGACGACTGTTACGACGCTCTCCGGACGTGGCATCACGCTGCAGAGCAACAAAGAAGCGGGGTCCACTTGTACGGGATTCAACAACAGAGGAGTGGTGGTGCAGGAGAACCAGGATCAACTGGCGTGGACGGAGCAACCAACGAAGACGACGACGGCGGAAGCGTGAGTCAACCAACCAACCGTTTGCTTGCTTGCTTGTCCCATCATCTCATTTAGTAAAAAGCCCACCTGTTAAGATAAGATGTCTTCTGGAGGGATGACAGAAAATTCGCCGTTTGAAGGCATGACCACCTCTACATTTACATCCAATTCCAATCCGCAGAGATTTCCCGTGAATTCAGTTGCCCATTACCCGGTTGCATACGTTGAATACCTCAACAGCCAAGTATCCCCACTGACTCGGATTGAACAACAGAGAGGCAGCCCTTTCGTTCCTGACCCAAGCGATGACGCGAAAACCCCAAAGGATGAAAAGTGGTGGGAACTTGCATATGGGGAGTTCAAGGAGGTGGAAGAAATAAATCCTTTTCGTGAGTGGAGGGGAGATCATCAACAGAAGGAAACGCAGGACCAGCCAGGTACCAACACGGGGCAGATTTTCAGACAGGACACGGCCAAAGGAGGACCTCTCCGAAAAGGAGCTGCTCCTTCTCATCTTTTGACTGGTACGTGCAACTGATGGATCTTCGGACAAGTGCAAGTTGCCATCAGACGGCCAAGGAGATATGAACGCTTACAGCTTTTTAGATTTCACAGGACTGCCATCCAAGACATACAGCACCAGCGAGGCTGACGAAAATGATATTTTCAACGGGACCAACGATAGCAAGGGGGAGTACACTCCATCCGTTTACACGCCATCTCAAAAGAGCCCTACTACTCCTACCCCTGAAATGTTTCCCGAAGCTCCCAGATGGACTTTCGGGCGCCCACCAGCCAAATCGACAACTGCAGCTCCAGAGACATTGCTCACTCGGGATGTTCAACGTGCTTGCGCCATCGACAGCGACAGCGAGTCCACCATTCCGCCAGGAGGCCGCTACTTTGACATCGACGAGGAGTACGACCCCAGCGGTGGCACAAGAAAGAGTTCCATCTCTTGCAAGCCGACGGCAACATCTATCTCGGACCAGCAACAGCATCCCAGACAACTACCATCACCGCCACCACCGCAACCAAAATCGCTAGATAATACAGGTAGGGGATTTTTGTTCCCGACCCTTGGTTCCTCGGGCCACGCGATGCAAACACTACACACTGAACTTTTGAAACTTGCGCACAAGCAGCATGAACAGGAAAGACAGAAACGTGGGAGGGGAAGCGGGCAGAGCGGAGATAGTGGACGAAGCGGAAGTACATCTAGTGCCTTCTACAGCGCTTTTACATCTTCTCCGAGGCCTGAGACGCCTGATGTAAGACCGCCCTCGCGACGGGGAGAGCAGCAGCAGCAGCAGCAAACAGATCCCAGCCAAGGGACACATGAACTAGGAATAGAAACAGCAATCCCATCAACCCCACGCCCAAAGCCAAAGCAGACCCAACAGAAAAGACGTTATCCAATAACACCACCCCGCGGTTTTTTGAAAGAACGAGGACCATATATCCCTCCTTCTTCCCCTGGCACCACCTCTTCATCACCGAGACCACCAACACCTCCACCGAAAACCCCCGAGACAAAGGCCGTAGCTCCCAAGCCGAGGGTTTTACTCAAGGGACTCGATTTCAGTCCTTCGCGACCAGTTCCTCCCACCCCCACTCCTACTCCCACGAAGCCAAAGAGTATGGGGAGTACGGGGATGAGAGGAGTGGGAGGGCATATGGGAGGACATCTTGCTGGGACAGTCAGTATCTCATCACTTTCTTCACTCTCCTCACTTACGGGGGGTAGTGGGGTAGCGATAACGCCCCCGAGGGTTTCCTCTACGAAGCTCAAGGCTCCCCCACCTGCTCCCCCACCACCTCCAGGCGGAGACGAAGGTGGCTTGTTGGTGTTGCCAAAGACAGTGTATAATGGCAACAGCAAGGCTAGGATGCCGGTCAAAATGCCGGTTCCAGTTCCGTCGCTACTGTCGAAGTTTAACACCAGCCATGCATCGCCATTGACATCAAGAGAACATGGTCCCTCTACCCCTAATCGATTGTCACCACAGAGCCAGGATCAGAATCATATTCAGGGGCAGGAGAGGAAACGACATCAGCGAGGCTCCACTGAATTCTCTATACATATCCAGCCACGCCTTAGTGATCCTTTTGTTGACTCGCCTGCGAGCGGCGTGGATACACTTGGGAACAGGTTGTCTGTGGGGATGGTTGACGGGTTGTATGATGAAGGTCAAGCTAAAGCTTGGGAAAAGACGATGTCGATGATGACTCAGACACAGAAGCCGGCTCATGTTCAGGTGTATACTCAAGGACAAGCGAAAGTTCGGGAACTGCAACCGGGAAACACACAATCACAGAAGCAAGTTCAAGGGCAGGGACAAGCTCAGATACAATCAGAAAACCTGGGAAAGATGCCTCTACAGACGCAGACGCAGATACAACCAAAGGTTCAGGAGAAGGTCAACCTGGCTTTCAAGACTCCTCCTCCTTCTATTCCTCCGTCTCAAGGATATCCACTCGAACCAAACCCTCAGACATCCTCTCCTGGGTCCCAAGCACATCAACCCCAGTCGACTCCCCAAACACCTCCTCGATTCCAGGCCTACCAAGCCCAGCCAGCTCTCAGGACTCCCTCCCCTCGGTATCTAGTATTGTCACCCCACTCACAGTCCCAATCCCAATCCCAATCCCAATCCCAACATTCACAACCAGCACCATCCCCTTCACCCCTTCCCTCACCATCCCCTTCTCTCTCCAGACCCATCTACCCAGGATCTCCTATTCCCCAAACATATGCCATCACCCCTCCACTGCCCCCGACTCAAACTCGGCCTCGAACCCCCACTCCTCCCTACCGGCACCAACCTCCTCCCCCTTCATTCCTCACACAAAGTAGCCAGGGAAAAAAAAGAAATGGCTGATGCCAGGGACAAAGAGCAGAAGAATAGAGAGCAACAACAGCAGCAGCAGCAGCAGCAACGTCCGGTATCTGCAGGTAGTGATGGTGGTGGTGACTCGGATTCTAGTTCTAGTTATGAGAGTCTCCAGTTTTGGAAGAACCCGACACCGACACCGGGTCCGACGTTGGGTCCAGGCATGACTGCCCCTGTGCAGAGGAGTTCTTCTAGCGGCATCTCTAGGGGTGATCAGCGACCGGGACAGGTGGGACAGTCGGGACAGGTGGTGGGACATGAAGGAGAGGGACGCTATGAGTTTCAGGAAGGTGATGATGAAGATGAAGAAGAAAAAGACTCTACAGCGGTGGTTGAAACCGAGAGTGGAACTACAGTGACTGGGAAGGGCATCACCGTCAGTGTGGTGGTGGATGATTACGCGGATATCATTGATCAGTATGCTGGTGGGTGGAGGGAAACGATGTTTTCGGAGAGCTGGAGGAGGAATAGTAGTAAATAAGACAGGCCGCCTGACTGCGGGAAGTTAGGTAGTTGTGTGGCGGTGGGAATGGATGGTTGTACAATGTTGTATTTGATTGTGTTCAAGCGTTATACTCGGGCAAGAAGGAGGTGGAGGAAATAATAATAACCGTTGCTGCTGACCGGGGCAAAATGTTTGTCACCGATGGACATCAAGAATCAGAGACATTTGGGGGACATTTGGGGGATGGAAATGGCATATATGACAGACAACAGCAAGGGTTTGTGATGCCACGGAAGCCTTTAATGGGTATCCTCTGATATCATGCTCTTTCCCTGTCTCCTTCAAGGTCATCCAGACTAGAAGATAGGCCTATAAGACTAAAACACCCGATAGAAAGCCGGAAATCTGTTCTATAACCAGTAAAGCTTTTGACTTTTTTGTACCATACTAACAAATAAACGAACCAGGGCAGGAATGTACCCAGTGATTCCAAAGTGAAGACATTCAAATTAAAACAAGCGAAAAGAAAAAGAAAGTTCCAAAATATATTAACAATCGAAGCCAGCCTAGCCTTGTGCTAACAAAAACAAGAAACGAAAGAAAAAGCATTTCTTTTTTTCGGTCGGTGGTCGAGCTGGCTAAGAATTGAAGTAAACTGGAATGGAATCATGACGCCGTTAAAAACTCTCTAAAAGTGGTGGTTAAGTCCCTGAGACCTATGTGCCAAAGTTCCTGTGTGCTGTCTGTCTGTTGCGCTGCCGCCTTCTGCCGCCCGCCCGCCTGACTGCTTGCCCAATTCATGTCCTTGTCCGTCCTCTTGTCCTGGTTTCGACGTATATAAGACCGGCCGGCAAAAAAGCCCCTGTTCAGCCTTTGTTTCCCTGCTTCCTTCAACTTCCTTCTTCCTCCAATCGCGTAATGACGGGTTTTCCCAGCTTCGTACATGACTTTGACACCGAACAATGCCCGTGGCCTTGAGCTCCAAAATAAATAAAAAAAAAAGAACAACACGCCCGAAAAGATAGCTCCTTTGTGAAGGCGTATTACCGACTTCTGGATGAACCTACTGAGCTTTGCCTCTCGTGCATCCCGGGTCGTCGCTCCCTTCTATCACCATCCTGCAACTTCAAAGAATCCAGCCTCTTTTGATTATCCTCTGTGCCGTCTACTTCTTCTAGGCGAGGCAGCGGGTGAACAGTGGTGCGAGCTGGGATAGAGCTGGTGCCATTGGATGTTCCACTTTCTACTTTCCGCTGCTTCGCGAGTTCTTCGAGTCGAGCCCATTTGCTCTGGCGATGAGCTTCCCTTGCAGGGGCGTTGCTTTGGTTTTCCGTGTACTCGTGGGAGCAATCATCGAATAGCTGCGGGTTGATTTCCATAAACAGCTTCATGGCGTTATATACCATGCCGTGGATGGTTCTATTCCCGGTTAGTCGTGATACCTCAAACATGGGATATTGCTCAAATACGTACCTATTCCAATGTCCCTTGGAGTTTTCGTATAGAGGAGCGAACATGATGGGGAGAATGATCTCGACATTGTCGCTCACGAGATTGCAGAAGTACTCGTTGTTCCAGAAGTACAAAGCTCTCTCAGCGACCTGGAAGTGCGGGCTGGCAACCGATTTGGCGAGCTGATGGAACAGAGGTTCTTGGACCTTGGCGAACTCAGCCGGGTCCATGACCTCGAAGATGTCTTCAACCTCGTTGAGAAACATGACCTCCTTGGTGCTGTTGACCTTGGGCCAATAACGGAGAAGTCCGAGAACAACCTGAGACAGATGTTAGCTTATGGTGGGGTCGCAAAAGACGTGGTGTGTCACATACCTCTTCTGTCAAGGAAGCATCCTTCTCCAGGAATTGCACGATGCAGTACGCCAATTGAGGATGGTACATGCTCAGACTCTTGACCTTGTGAAGAGGAAGCAACACTCTGGTAAGGAAAAGCTTGTGTTCCTCCTTGAGAGGGAGCGCAAAACCGTTGATAATTGACCCAAGAATTTCGAGCAGTTCGGCAATGCCATTGAATCTTTCAGTTTCGTACGTGAACTGAAAAAAGACGTTGTTGATAGAGCGGCGGATAAAGGACCTCAGATTGAGGAACTTGCCGTAGATACGATGCAGAGTCGTCTTTAAGAAGTCCCGTTCTCTAGGGTCCTCGGAGTCGAAGAGCTCGAGTAGCTGAAGAACGAAGCTATGATCGATATACGCCTTGGCAATATTGGTGTTGAAATCTTGACTTTCAATGAACCGGAGGAAGAACTCATAGACAACTTGAATATGCGGCCATGCAACCTCCAGGACCGGTTCATCCTCTTCGGGATCGAAAGCTTCACCCTGCGGGTTCATGGGAGGAGGAATTGGGCGGAATAAGTTCTTTGCAAACATCTCAACCACACGCGGATACATTGGCTCAGTGATGACTTGCCGGTTATTAGCGACATAATCCAGCAGCTCGTGAAGGGCCAATCGCTTGATCTCCTTGGACTTCATGTCGGCGCTAGCATCATTGAAGTCAAAGATGACGTTGCACTGCTCGATCTTCTTCATGAACAGATCCTGGCGGTGATTGGGGGCCACCTCATGGAAGCCCGGGAGCTTCTCGAGCTCGCGATGGGCTGAGATGTCGAACCGCGACGAGTTCTGCCTCTTTGGCGTCCTGAGCCCTTCCAGGACGTCTTTGGGGGTCTGGTGTAAACGGTCAAACATAAGCGACTTTTGTCCGGCTTTTGGAGGAGCGAGATCGTGCGGCATCGTTTCCGCGGCGCCGGGAGGTGGGACATGCTACGACAACCAATCGTTAGTATTTCCATGGTCCAAGTACGGCAGTCCAAGGAGCTTCTTACCGGCGCGCTGGGGCTGATTATAACGGTAGGAGGAAGGGTGCCGTGACGGACAGGGGTGCTGCCGCCGTTGGCGCCCTGTTGCTGCCCCCCGATACTGCTGAATCTATCCGCTGCGCCAGGGTTCGAGTTGCCGCCCTGAGGGCCGAGCATGGAATTGCCGTGGTCGCCATGGGCCGCATTGTTAGGCGGCAATGGCTTGTTACGGCTGTCATTTACAAGTGTCGACGTAGACGATGAAGGGGTGAGAACGGGCGACTGGGTGGCCTCGCGAGAGCCTTGTGAGTTGGGGGAAGCTGTTCCGTCCTTCGCATCCTTATTCTTCTTGGACTTGGAATCCTTGTCCTTCGTCCTCGAGAGCTAGCACGACGGTGTAGCATTAGCGATCCGTTCCAACGGGACAGCTTACAAAACACCTAGACTTGACTTACGACTCTCTGGCTGAACCGCTTCATCTTTGAGGACAACAGTTTCTCTGCCTGTGGGGCGAGTGAAGGCTGCCCGACCTGAAGGTGGAGGGGTAATGAGGGCGCGGCGATAGTCTGATAGCTGTATACGAAAAGGGGGTGGCTAGCCAAAGGCTAGGATGTGTGCCGAACAGCTCGCGGGTTTCAGACTGCGATGCCAACGGGCGGCCGGTCGCGGACTTGCTTCACCGAAAGCTCTACGTCCCGCCTGGATGTCGAAGAGGAGGGGTGCAGTGCGTCAGAGCAAACTTCCGACCACAAGCCCGACTGTGGCTGGCAGTATAATTGGGGACGACGCCGCGTTGGATGATGGCGAGGCCACGGCGTGTCAATCGACTTTTTGTGGATGCCCGACGGCCGATTGAATGGTAACCTTGGTAGGATGGTTAATGCTAGGGGTGTCGGCGACGGGAGTCGGGGGAGCGCGCTCTCTCGATGGTGGCAGAGGCAACGGCTACAGCAGCAGTAGCAGGGTGAAATGCTCTGAGGGCGCACGGCGAACTGGCGGAGTAACGGAATGAAAGCCGCGCGGGATCGGATGACAAGTCAAGGTGACGACAACAAGCGCAGGGTGTCTCGTCGACGGCGGGCGTGCTGGCGTCGGGTGGTAGGTGTTGCTGTAGGGACGTTGCCGGATGGGAGTGGGAATTGGTGCTTCAGTCCAAGTCCAGTGTGTGTGTTTTGGGACCTTTGGGGGAGGGGGGGGAATGAAGCGAATGCCAGAGAGAGGGACGAACTTGCTGGTTCGATGGAGGTCGGGTGCGAGACGGGACTCTTGAGAGTAGGTAGGGTGCTGTTAAAGAATCAGGTAGCGCCAGCACCAATCCGCTAAACAAGCCAGAAGTGGAAGTCTGGGTGGTAGATCTGCCCAGTGAGTGTAGGCCCAGATGAGCCAGGCCAGGATGTTGCTGCGGGGCTGGACGGGATGCAATCGCGGGACCCAAAGCCGAGTGTGAGGGTGCCAGGTGCCAGGTGATGTGGCTGTTTGTCCAATGGTCCCTTGTCGCTTCCACTCTTCGTTGGTGGTGAGAGGTGTACAACGCGGAGTCGAAGCCGAGCTGTGTGAGAGATTCGGACGCTGGAGCTGCTCACTCCGCTGCGTTAACTCGCTTCCAACTTTGTTAGGTTCACTATGTCGGGTTGTTGGAGGTCCGAGCGGTGTGTTTAGGTTGTGGCTGTCAACTAGAGGTACCTAGGCTCCTAGGGTAAGGTACGGTACCTAAGGTAGGTACCGACGTAGCAAAGTCGTGGACAGACGCAAAAGTAAATGAATGGGAAGGTAATGATCGCCTAAAAAGACCCCGGACGGAACCTTGAATCAGGTTTTACTAAGGGACTTGTACGAAGCTTCAAGGAAGTCTAATAGTACGTACCTAGGTAGGTACCTGTATAGTTGAAAACCAAAATGGACGGTTGTTGTTACCATGTCCTTGACAATTACATGCAGAGTGAAGAAGGGCTCGAGGCTGAAACGGCAAATAGAACACTGCACTTTCTTTCCTCTGTTGTAGCTCGGTTTCGAAAAAGTGCCCGGACAGATTCCCTGAAGTAGTAGCGCCCAAGGGGAAGCTGATCTAGATACACCGGCGCGCTTATGATGGGCTGGAGATGATCACCCGAACAGGGCGAAAGGACGTCCAGGGAATGGAAATGGGATGGCGAGGCTGAAATGTTATTCCGTTGCTGGTGTGCCGTGGAAGCGGATGTCACCAGGCAATTCAAGAGTTGTGTAGACTACGCTATTATTGCACTATCTGTATTTGCGTATCAAACAACCAAGGAATTGTTAGGACAGCGATAGATATCAAGCACAACAGGTCCCCTCTGCTGCGGTAGTCTTAACCGATGTGTCTATGCTTGGAGGTGGCCCCGAGCCCCAGTCTTGGTAATTACAGGTGTCAATGATCTCCACTCGAATGAACTGCAGGCGTTCATTTAGCGCCATGCAGGGTGTCTTGGGCCCATTTCCAGTGCTCCCCACAGGTCCTTCCTTTTTCAAGCCTCATTTGCTTGCTTCAGTGTTTCTGTGGTCAGATGGTATAAATCAACGAGCGTCTTTGTGTATTTCTACTAAGGTTTGGTTGGTAATGAATATCTCTGGCTCGTTTGATGGTTAAAAGGAAAGAGCGAATCATGTTAATCAATACAACCGCGTTACGGCATAGTAACCGGCACCTATGCAGGGCATGCACAAAGGCAAGAGCAAATAAGTACTGTAACAACCTAGCAGTTCCGACTTCAAGTTCCAGTCCGTCACTCATCTTGAGTGGCTGGAGGTACCATGTACTTTCTCAACCATGCGCACTGTCTTCGCAAAACAATTTCGCCGCGTAAACCCATGCAATTTCAACCTGCCTGCAATAATCCTCACTGTGCAACTCCATTTATTGACATCGTCAAAAAAACAATTCAGACTCCGTCCAACATCACGGCCACGATGCTGATGAAGCGACAACGACACTAACACTGTGATCCTTGCAGCGCTTACGGGCAATTATCAGTCGCAATACCAAACTTCAATCATATGTCCAGAATTCATGCGCAATCACCGGCTTCTCCGAATGACATGATGGACGAGCTCAACGACCAAACAGAACATGCACCCAGCTGCCCAGTGCCTGCTCGGAGATTGGGGGCGCTTGAGCATCCCATGATTATCAAAAATGTGGACAAGGCCATGAACACATTTCCTGCACACTACTCACTCGAGGCTGTAGGATATATTTCTCTTCTATATCATGTGGAAGCTTGAGGCTGAGACTGACAATATCCTCAGATTGTTGATTCATCCAGCCCTCAAGTGTCCATTCCACTTTATTTACGACACAGTGACCCGACAGTGAGGCCGATTGTCTCGCACAATGCTCTCACCCACAATGTTGTTGTCAAAGTTACGGTTCCCAAGCGTACGGGGCGGAAGCGCAAACGTGGGACTGATGATCCCTTCGAGGGTCCCGTTGTCGACAACAACACGTCCACGACAACAAACCCCAATGAAGAAGTCTTCTCTCGAGACCGGCTAGACGCCCCTCGGCTTCTCCGTCGAAAGCTCAGTGACAATGTAAGGAAGTACACCGTTGAGCCCATCGGCGTCATCACCAACACGCACCGCTACCGCGGCCTCGCCGACTTCCAGTACGCCATGGGCAACTCCCCCTTCATGTCCCGGTTCGTCGACCAGGTGCTGCCCGGCGATGTCGCCAAGCTCAAGGAGTTCGCCATCCAACCGGGTATCGAATCCGGGAAGAACATCGACCTGATCCCTCCTCCTAACTTCACCCCCATGAGCTTGCCCTTCCAATACGGTTACGCCCAGAATCCGTACACCAAAGAAATCAGCCCCGGCACTGCTGGCCAAGCGGACGACGACGGCGGCGACTCCGATGTCGACTCTGAAGCCGAGTTCCGGCGCGTGGTCAACGTGACCTCCCGCGTCCCGGCCGCCGGCTACTTCATTGCGCACGACGAGTATCCCGTCCCGTCCGCCCCCCGGCGCCAGCCCAACCTGGCCGACCCACAGGTCGCTCTTATCATGAAGGAAATGTGGGCGGCAATGGAGGAGCGGCCGATCTGGACACGGCGCAGCATGTGGAACCGGCTAGGCTCCAAGTTCGCCTCTTTGCCCAAAAGCGGCTCGCTGGTGCGCCACTGCCTGCAATACGCGGGCTACCAGTTCAAGGGCGGACCGTGGCGCGACGCGCTGGTCAAATATGGCCTCGACCCCCGCTCCGATCCCAAATACCGCATTTACCAGACCTTGATCTTCAAGCTGCACAAGACCCGCATCGGCACCGTCGGCCGTGAGTGGAAGGCCGTCCGCCGTTCCGAGCTGGGCGTCACCAACTTTGGTAAGTACTGGAACAGCTACGGCGAGGGCGCCAATCTCGGAAGAGGATCAGAGCGTCGATCGCGCGAGACGCACGTGTTCACGGGCGAGTCGTTTAGTACCGACGGAAAAGTCTGGCAGGTGTGCGACATCACGGATCCTCTCCTCCGTCGATTGTTTGAAAATGCCGAGGTGCGGCCCGAGTGCGACACCGAGATATCGGGATTCTACCACCGCGTGCTGTGGTCGGTGGCGAAAGCCATCATGAAGTGCAAGATGCTCGCCATCCGGTTCGGCCGCACGCTGTCGGACGACGATTTCGGGTGCACGTTGGAAGCCGTCAAAGGGCCGAATGATGGAGGGGATGGTGGCTCGGGAACTAGTATTGGCATCACGCTGCCTGATCTGCAGCTCACGGCGAAGGAGTGCGAGCAGCTACGGGGAAGAAATAAAATCAAGCCGGGCCTCAAGCAAGGACGTGATCGGTGGGAGGAGAGGAAGAAGAAGACGCACTATAGAGTTAGGATTCCCCTTAAAGAGGTGGAGGAGCGCGAGGCGGAGAAGATGGCGTTGTTGTTGGGGATTGGACTTAAGCCGAGAGAGAGGAGGCGGGCCCCGGCTGATCCTGCCGCTGGTCTGGGACCTTCTGGTGTTGCTTCTGCTGCTGCTCCAGGTACAGAAGTGGATGAAGTACTGCTTGATCCAGCACTGGCGAGTATCGGCGTAGACTCAGCCCGGGCTGATACCACCGCCCCCACAACCACCAAGAAACCATCACCTGCCACCGCGGGCGGGGGTCAAACCGCTACCACCGAACCACAACATCGCCAAGATCATCGTGAAGACGAGGAAGAAGAGGAAGAAGGCGAAGAAGAAGTCCAAGCCCCCAAGATCCTCCAAGACATCTTCGAAGACAACGAAGACGAAGAATTCGAAGGTCTTTCCGAAGAAGAGGAAGAAGAAGAAGGCGACTTTAGTGACGGCGACCTTCTTGGGGACGAAGATGAGGACGAGGATGACGAGCGTGGCTACGATGACGAAGACGACGAAGAGGAGGATCGATACGGCGGC
The DNA here is from genome assembly GCF_000213175.1 of Neurospora tetrasperma FGSC 2508. NCBI lineage: Eukaryota > Fungi > Ascomycota > Sordariomycetes > Sordariales > Sordariaceae > Neurospora > Neurospora tetrasperma. The sequence goes on along the minus strand of NW_009799099.1, from coordinate 3,848,585 downwards.
TACCGAACTGACGGGGGCTACCAGACCGATGGCGGCTATCAGACCGAGGGTGGCTACGGTTACCGGACGGATAAGGAACTTGGTGACGAGAATGAGGATGAGAGCGAAGAGGAAGATGATGAAGAGGGAGAAGGTGGCGAGGGTGAAATTGGGGAGGAAGGTGAGAGGGGAAGAACTCGTCATAGGCAGCAGCCCCAGGCATGGGATGAAGAGGATGTGGACATTGACGAAGAGGACGAGGAGGAGTATAGCGACTATTAATCGCTTTCTTGGCTCTGGCTCTTTGTCTATCTTGGTTTTGCTACTCGAACTTCATCACCCATAGCTTGAGATGACAGAGGTCTTTAGTTGTCTATTGGTCTTGCGCGCGTTCATTCGCTCTACGAAAGGTGCTGTACCTTATCACGTTTTGTACGAGACGATTTAAAAAGTCTGATTATTATAATCCTACATGGCTGACAGGGTTACCTTTACCAGCGGCATCTTCTACAGCATGGGGGGCATAATGATGAACGTCGGCGGAATCCTCGAGTCCATTCTCGGCAACACATTCCCATGCGCCGTCTTCATGTCCTTCGGTAAGGGTCACGATGCTGTCCCTCTTGAGATCAAGCAAGACAGCGTGAAACCGGGCAGTCTAATGGTTCGATCAAGGGACCTTCCTCATCGGCCTGGCCATAACCCTGACCCCGGCACACAACGCATCTACCGCCTTCGACCCATCGAACCCCATGAACCCAGGCTTCGAAAATTCGTTCAGCCCCTTTTTGGGTAACTCGCCACTTATTCGTAAGATTAGGTACACAATGTCATCAAAAAGCCAACTGCGCCCGGTGCAATGCGGGAAATAAGCGCAAAGCCATGTTTTTCTCGTGTCTCTGGTACGTCAAATCTTGGACTAGCTTTCACATGACCATGCCCTTTTCTTGGTTAAACGACCTGCGCAGCAACAGGAATGGGACTCGGAAGATGAACCGCCATGACCTCCACGCCGGAATCGTTTCTGGCACGAAAACCGCTGTCCGACTTCTCTCTCAACCTTCTCAGCGCCTTAAACCCACCTTTGATACTATCCGCCTCATGTCCCTTGGCCCTGAGAACACTCGTCGCCACCCTCGCGCTATCCCCATCATAGCAAAGAAGCAAGATTCGTCTGCCGCGAAGCAGATCTCGGAGCTCCTTGCTCGGCGCCTTGAATGTCTCCTCCAGCCTCTTCCAGAGAGACTCCAGAATGTACGGCTCAGAGAAGGGACTAGGCGTGTCCTCATGGACAAAAGGCACATTGACCGAGCCCGGGAGGTGAAAGTCGTGGAAGTCGAGCGGCTGCCGCAAGTCGATGATGGAAGTTTGAGGCTGGGGCTTTACCTTGGACGTAATCGGCACCAACGCGCTTGCCAGGGCGTCGTCCTGTGTGAAGAACAAGTCGAGAGCATCGGCAGGTTCCTTCTCCCATTTATCGTCGTACCTGTAAAGGTCCACCTTGGTCAAGTGCTAGAAACTCGGTTAGGTAATTTCCTGTCACGCACCCCCTGAAGACCTTTGTGATAAACTTACCTCGTTATGGATTGTGGGGAAGTACTCAGCTCCCAGCTTGTCAAAGTACTCGTTGATGTACTGATACGGCAGATCACAGCACAGGAAGACGCAATGAATCTCGCCGTCCTCGCCCGCCAGCTCGGCGAGCGATCCGTCGGCCTTGCGCCTGGCGATGAACTGGTAAAGGCCCTTGAGATTGAAGCCGGATGACGGACCGCAGACGAGGCCCTCGCGGCAGAGGCTGAGAGACAGCGAGAAGGAGTCGTGCGAGCCGACCTCTTCTATGTGGTCCACGGCTGACTTCCAGGGGAATTGTACGGGGGCCAGGAGCGCATGTGAGCGCGGGCCCGGAACGCGGTCGCCGGGTGCGGTGCATACTCTGTAAATCATGATGCGGTCAGATCGCGCTCCCCTCGACGACTCGGGCGACATGGACATACGTACCCGACACGGTACACAGTAAGCTTGGCATCCTTGAAGTACGTTCCCAACCCCGTCATGGTTCCTGCGATATCCCGTTAGATGTACAGTCCCGGAGATGACTGAGCGTGCCTAGTGTAAGGTACCTACCTGAGGTTCCCATTCCTGCGCATAGCACGTTGATCTCCGGTAGCTGCCTGAGGATTTGCGGGCCCGTCCACCGAATGTGCGCCTTCCAGTTCTAATTCCATGTCTCGGCGTCAGCAGCCGTCGGTAGTATGACCTTAACCTTGTCTCTCTGGGGGAAACCAACGTCGTCATTGTCATATTGATTCGGGTTTATCTTGGAGTCGTCTTCCTTGGCTTGCCTCTCGGCAACCCGGATGCCTCCCCGCTCGTCATCAGGATCGGGTTGCGACGGACCGCCAAACAATGTTCTGCCCCACGGCGTCAGTTCAGACCGAAGTTCATGTTGCAGGAATCACTGGCACTTCACCGTACATGTCGAGGCCGAAAAACTGCATCAACCGGAGCTTGGCCGGGGATGTCTTGTTGCTCAAGTATGCTCGAACATCGTGAAGATCGTGAAAGACGCGGGCGATCAGCGACATGGAAATCACGGTAGACCCCGAGCTGTACTCGATAACCGTCTGCGTCTTGCCCTTCTCCACACTATTCTCGAGAAGATTCAGAGCTGTTGCATGTGGGTTGATTCGTCAGTCCCGCCATCCGACGGCGGCCGTGTAGCACAGGAATCAGGACGGGCAGGTTCACCAACCTGGCATCGATTTGACGTTATTTGCAGGATGCATCGACATCATCTTTGCATATATGCGGACGCCATCCCGGCGGTACGGGTTGAGACAGTCGGGTATCTCAACCAGGGGCAGCGGCGGTGACGACTCTGGGTGGAAATAGCTCCGGACGGAGTCGGGTCCCTTGTACACGTTCAAAGGATTTGCCATGGTGGAAGAGCTTTGCTGTTGATCTGACGAGTATATGAGAATGAAAGGTTTTGCAACACAACTGCGGTACACGCTTTTATAATAGGGGCGACTGCTCTAGGTACTGAAGTACCTATCCAGAGCTGGAGAGCATATGTACGTACATATCAGGCCAAGGGATCGTCACTTGTTTCGGGGATCGAACAGAACATGCCGACGGCTCTTCCTCCTTGTTCTTGGTTCCCACCACGTCCTTGCCTTCGCTGTGACTACGTAACCTAAAATACATTCTATAGGGTAGAGAAACTGCCTTTGTACCTAGATCTTGGCTTTTAATCAACTGTTCCACAAGAGTAGCGCCTCTATTCCTATCTCCTCCTAGTTCCTAAGGATGTATCTACCTCAAAAAGGACACTCGATTTTTTCAAACTTGATAATAAGGATTTAAGAATTCAGAAATAATGTTGAAGCTAGCCTTGAAGAGACGATTCTAAAGATGTTTTTCTTTTGTAAATCCGATTATTCTTTTATAGAAAATCACCTTACAGGGAAAAGTTTTAGGTTTGTATTAGCTCTTTTCCCTTTCCTTTCCTTCAGAACTAACCCGTATATATGATGTTATGAGTCAAACAAACATATCGAATAGCCTCGACGTGGTGATTCTCATGGTGCTTTTAGATTTTTGAAAAGATGAAATATGGCTGAGATGCAGCTAGAAAGGTAGTAATTTCCTATAGAAAAGAGAGAAAAAAGTAGGACTTTTGTGGTTGCAGCTCAGTCATCTTTCATCGTATAAGAAAACTAAAAAGACCACGAGAATCGTCTTGTCAAGACCATTCTGATAGTGCCCACAGGGAGTAATAATTAATAGTTTGGAAAGCTTTTACCAGGGAAAAGGTGAGGTGATGAAAGGAAGAAGTGGTTGCGGTAGTTTGCGCTCAATCCCCACTTTTCTCCAAGGTACTTACACAGTAGGCTGAGGCTGCCTTCGAACGGCAGAAGTGGGCAGAAAGGCTGAGTGAGTGAGATTAAACTGAGCGCGCCGATTTGCGCTAGTTTGCGTTACTTTACTTTGCGTCCCTCAAGGTCCGGCAGTGCGGGTGGATCGGCGCCGTGCATAAGCTTATTCCGGCGTCATCACGTCGAATCCACCGTCTACTACGCCAACCCGGAACTAGAACGGTAACCGAGGCTCTCAAAGGGTTAGGCAGGGAAGCAAAATCGGGGGAGGAAAGAGGGGGGGGGAACTCGACCGAATTGTATACGCGATTTTCTTCTTCTTATTCTTGGCCATGTTGATCTCGGGGACATCAAGGGACACCGGGCCATCAAGGGACATCGGCCATCAAGGGACACCGGCCATAAGGGACATCGGCCATCAAGGACACGCTCGTCATTAGCTAAGCCAAGCCCTTTGCGATGAGATGCGTGGGACAGAGTTATGCAGGAGGGATGTAGCGACCTGACATTTCGCCCCGAACGATATGGGGCTTACTCAACAACAAATCTGGACTCGTGGGCATTTCGTGGTATTTGAAGGAGGGGGGACAAGAATTGTGCGCCGTCTGAATCTTCAATTCCTGCCACCAGCATCGAACATGGACAAAGAAACCAACACCCCCGAGGAGGTCTTGGGGTCAGCTGAGAAGTCCATGAATGTGACGAGCAAAACGTCTAATGACGACACCAAGGCCCACGAGTTCAATGAGCAGACCAACTATGTCCCAAAGAGAACCATCATCACTGTATGTATAGTGTTCCTACATATACCCCGTCGCACACCACTTGAAACATGAACGGAAACGAGAGCACAGACTGACTGACCATGGCAGATATTCCTCGCCTGCGCGGGCGTCGACCTTTTGGCACTCATAGACCAAACCACGCTCGCGACCAGCTTGTACATCATCGGCAACGCCCTGGGGTCCACCTCGCAGGTCTCGTGGATAGCCAACGGTTACTTCATGTAGGATGATTCCTTCGACCTTCGCGCGCAAACCTACCTATCTATCTACCAGTACATCCACGTCCAAATAGCGCTAACCAGACACTGTGGATGATCTAGAACCTCAACCGTCGGCCAGCTGCTGTACGGGCGGCTGTCGGACATTTGGTCGCGCAAAGTCATGCTCCTCACCGGCCTCGCCATCTTCTTCCTCGGATCCCTGGCCTCGTCACTGGCGCAGTCCGTGCTGCAGCTGACCATCTTTCGTGCCTTTACTGGCATTGGCGGCGGCGGGCTGATGACGGTCGCCCAGCTGATTGTGAGCGATGTGGTCCCGCTAAGGGAGAGGGGGAAGTACCAGGGCATTATCGTAAGTTAGCTACCTGTCTATCTTATTCTTGGCCGTCCAAAACCGCAGCATCTGATAATGATAATGATAAAAAAAAAAAGGGTGCCGTAGTGGCTATTGCCAATGGTATCGGCCCCGTGATTGGCGGTGCGCTGTCGTCCAAGTCGGAGGACTCGTGGCGATGGATCTTCCGCATCAACATGCCCCTGACTGTGCTTACCACTTTGGGCGTGGTGTTCTTCATGCCACTGAAGAAGGTCCAGGGTGACTGGAAAGTGTAAGTTGAGTACCTACCTATTATTCTCCTGAGAGATAGGGTAGGTAGCGTTACCTATGTATCGCGCTAACCGACCCTCGCAGGAAGCTCAAGGCAGTGGATTTTACCGGCATCTTGGTGGCCTTGGCCGGCACGATAGTTCTGATGTTGGGGCTCACCTGGGGTGGAGGTGAATATCCCTGGGGGTCAGCTCATGTGATCGCGACGCTGGTTGCCGGTTTTGTGGCATGCGTTGCCTTTGTGTTATGGCAATGGAAGGGTCCACGATACCCTCTTGTTCCCCGTGGGTCTTCTTCTTTCCTCTCACCTTGAACCACCAGACATGTTTTCAAGTTCCTGACATTCGGCAGTCCACATCTTCAAGTCCAAGATCGTGAACGGGGCTTGCATGACCATGGCAATCAACGGTTGGAACTTTGTCGTGCAAGTCTACTACATCCCGTCCTTCTACCAGCTGGTGTACCAGTACTCGGCAACGAGGGCCGGTGCCATGCTGCTGCCCGTCACGTTGGTCCAAACGGCAAGCAGCACTCTGTCCGGTCTTGTGGTCCACTGGGTCGGTCGCTACCGCGAGTCCATCCTTTTCGGGTGGGTTTGCTGGGCCGTTGGCTTGGGCTTGATGTCAACTCTGGATGAGACTACCGGGATTGGGAAGCAGATCGGGTACTCGATCCTCATCGGAGTAGGCGTTGGGAACACGTTGCAGCCGTGAGTCTACCTAGTCTGGCTTGTGTCTTGGTCCCCGATTCTTAACCATGTTACTCTACTAACATTCAAAAGTGCTTTGATTGCCGTCCAGGCGGGCGTGGCTAGACGTGACATGGCTGTCGTCACCTCATTCCGCAAGTAAGTCAAGGTACACGGGCTCCAACATGACATTTGCTTACCAGTTCATGCAGTTTCGTCAGAAATCTTGGCGCCACCATTGGCCTCGCCGTTTGTGGAACAATCATGTGAGCTTGATACCTACTTACATGTAGCGTCGTGTATACCTGGAGTGCTAATACAATCATATATGTCGGTAGCAACAATGTTCTGGCTGGATCTTTGGGGTCTCTCGACATCGACCATGACGTATCCAAAACTCTTTTAAGTAACCCACAGATGTATCTCAGGACCGTCTCCGAGGCCGAAGCCGACAGAATCCGTGGTGTCCTGATTCCCGCGTATAGAAAGGGGTTCCGCATCATATTCATGACTGGGGCAGCTCTTTGCGCACTGGCGTTTGTCATTGCCTTCTTCATGCTGCCTCAGGTCGAATTGTCTCGCCCAGATGATGAGAAGCTCAGGGAGGAGGGGCGCAAGGCGTATGAGGATAAAAAGCGACAAGATTCAGCATAGACCGTAGTCTACCTAGCGAAAATACAAGGGCAGCATCTAACCCTTACTAGCTTATTTATAGGAGAGCAGACGGGATCCCGAGTTTTTCAGTGGGTATGGTCGTATGTACTTGAATTTTTTTTCTTTATTTTTTCATTAAATCTTTTTCAATTTAAATTTTTTTTTTTTTTAAAAAATTGTTTTTTTAACTTTTTTTGGTGAAGTCTATATCCCTTCGTCAAGAGATATGTCAAATGGTCTCTGGCGCTTGCTTCCTGCCACGGTGATACTTGACCACTCACTTTAAGCTCAGTCACGTTCAGGATCCCAAGCACGCGATAAGAACACATCTACAGTGAATAATTCTGTTGGTCTCTGTTCATCATCAATAACCATTTCCTTCCTTGACCACCCCTATTCTATCGATCCAACCAACCCAGCAGAAGATACCTGCTTGCTCACTTACTCAATCACGCCCAACCACCACCCCACGGGGCACCACCACGCTGCCCTCCATACCCCCCTCGACCGTAATCACCCCGTCCGGCCCCTCCACCCCCACGTCCACCTCTGTAACCCGATCCGCTTCCTCCTCCATAGTCTCCTTCACGTCCCTGCTGGTGCTGGTGCTGCTGATAATCGCGCGGCTGGTGCTGGGAATAACCTTGATAGTCACGACCTTGGTGCTGTTGAGATTGATGATACTGGGGTTGCTGCTGCTGATGCTGTTGATGCTGAGCATGATGGGGAGGTTGATTCGAGTGCGGCGACGGCGGAGGCGGCCAAGCACCGCCCGAAGAAGGAACGAATGGGGGAGGGTGAGGAGGTACAGCCATCGGGCCACCGGGTGGGAAGAAGTTCGGCGGCGGCGACGGGGTGATGTGCGGCGGAGGAGTTGGATGTTGAGGATGCTGAGAGTATTGATGAGGCGGGCCGGGCGGCGGAGGTGGCCATTGACCTTGATAGTTTTGCGGAGGGGGAGGAGGGGGCGGGACTGGGAAGCTGGGGAGTTGGTGAGGTTGTCCTGGGAGAGGAGGGGCAGCAACAGGAAAGCCGATGGGAGGCGGGACCGGATGGAAATTACCGACTGGTTGGTTGTGCGGTGGTGGCGGCGGCGGTACGAAGACGCCCGGGTGCTGTGGTGGGCGAGGCGGCATCCCCGTGGGAAAGCCGGTAAGCGGTGGAGGAGCATGATAAGGTGGTTGTTGATGTTGTCCTCCTCTAAGTCTAGCAGGAGACTCAGAGCGACTTCGACCACGGGAACCGTACCTTGGACTCCTCTGTCGGAAGCCTGGACGACTTGTTGATCTTGATCTGGATCTAGACCTGTATCTACCCCGTGAGCGAGACCTGGAGCGACTGCGTGAATCATAGCCACGACTACGGGCACTTCTGTCACGGCTCCTGTCACGGCTCCGGCTCCGGCTGCGACTTTGACTTCTTGATCTACTCCGGCTCCGGTACCTTCTTTCTGGCGATTCTGACAACCGCTGGCGTTTGAAAGCAGGTCTAGCATCGGATCCCCGGCTCGAGTCTCTACTTCGACTGGGGCTGTATGAGCGCGACCTCGACCTCGACCTCGACCTCGACCTCGATGACCGTGTTCTTTCTCGAGTCCGCGATCGGCTGTCGTTGCCCGAAGCTCCGCGCTGATTCCGTTTCTTCATTTTCTCGCAAAAGTTTCGAGACCAGCCATAGTAGGTTTCACCTCCGATGACCTCGCCAGTGATCTCATCGATCTCTATGATCTCTCCCATCTGCCCAATTTCAGGTGTAGGTCCATCAAGGTTCGCGGCATCCTTGGAGAAGATGTTGTCCACATCGACGAGCAGTTTCTGAACCGCCTGCATGAGTGTTTTCTCTGCCGGTCCTGCGGGCAACACAAGAGGCTTAATCATGTCGGGGTTCATGGGCCTCGTAGAGTTTGGTTCTAGTACGGGCATCCAGTTGCCTGCCGGCAAGTCGTACCATGGTATGGACGGATCGCCGTGCATGGCTGGCATGATATAAGGAGCTGCTCTTACGGGCTTGGGCATTGAGCTGGTAGATGTGGCAGCCGGCTGCGCAGTGTTCTGGACAGAAGCATTCGATGATGGCCCGTCTTCTACGGCTACCCGTAGCTGCTTGATTACAGCCTCTGAGAAGTAACCCTTTTCCTCCCATAGTGAAATCAAGTCTTGAATTTTGCGAATGTGCTTCGGGCAGTTGGTGAACGAAGAGGCGCTGCTGACCAAAACGAGAAGCGCCTGTTCTAACTTGGGAGCGAAGCTGTCATCGTGGTTGCGGAACTTGACATGGTAGAGGATGTCGTTGAGAAGGTAGAGGGCATGGAGACGTTTGCGCTTGACTGACGTCTCACGGCCTTTCTTTTTCTCGCTCTCGGTGAGATCCTTGGCCTGGCCCTGGCCATACGACTTGACGAGTGCGATCAGGTACTTGCAAAAGGGAGCGATCCGCATAGAGGACGGAACCAGGTTGGTGAGAGCCCATTGCTTGCATTTCTGAACATACGGCGCGGGGCAAACAGATATGCCGCACAACTTAGCAATTGGTCTTATAGACAAGAGGTGTACTGTTCATTGAGCATGTGTGTTCAAACCTGGACATTGGAGGGCGAGCACTCGGCGGTGGCCGTGTTCAGCAACGTGAGCGTCGACTCGATCTCGTCGCGAGAACAGGACTGCGGGTCTGCTCGAAAAAGGGCGCCTGTGAGGGCCGCTTTGGCGACGATCAGCTCTGCCGACGTCGATGCCATCGCGAGAGCGTCGGAAAAGAGAAGTTAATTGTCTGAAGATGTGTCGTATGTGTGTTGCGATCCTGAGTCGTGAAGAGAAAGTCGTTATATAAACAAATTGTGAGGCGTCCAAGCGCGCGGCGTAGAGACAGCAATGGTGAAAGTGAGATGGATTTAGTTGATGAATAGAAACCTAACCGCAAACGCAAACTAAGGGAACATGGTTCGGTGCCGCGATTGATGACACTGATTGGACAAGAGCATCCTCATCTGCAGCAGAACCTTGCATTAAATTATGCATCTAAGCCTGTTACGGTAAATATTGTAAAATTATGCACGACTCACAAAGTGGTCAAAGCTCTCTCTGCTTGTGCTCTTTCACACAGTAAACAGTGGCGTCACTGGACGCGCTGGACGAATTCGGCCTCGCGCTGGTTATACTTGTGTCTGCATCCATGGACGCAAAACATAGAGCTTTTCCCGATAACCTGGGTATTCCATTTCAAGACTCTTGCACTGGAAAACAAGCATACGAAACGAGGCCCAGTTGTAGCTAGTCAGCTAAGCAACATCGAAACCGCGACTTTCATCTACGTCGAATTAGAACCAACAAGCCGCATTCCCATGTCTAACTTTTGGGGCAGGCCAGAGTTTCCTTGCTGTCGTATCATACATGTGTATATCTTCTACTCTCTTTTTTGCTGTTCCGTGGCGATTTCCACTTAAGAGAATCGATCCCCCTTCCTGCTGGAATATGGGACGCTAGCCTCGTACTTGCTTTTCTCGAATACCCTTTCGCGCTCGGTCGAAGGCGCATGTCTCGTCGGCGCCGGATCGTTGCTAGATTCCATGCTGGGTGAGCCGGCCGAGTCCGTCCGTGCCGGAGAGCCGTTGTAGGTGGCAGATCCGCCCGTGGCTGACGAAGAGAGGGACTGGGACTGAAGGTTTTCCGATTGCTCCATCGAGCTAACCATGCTCTTCTTGCGGCGCAGTTCCTCGAGCTGGTTACGGCGCGAGGCATTGATCTCCTTCTTGGCGAAATAGTACGCGGCGGCGCCACCTGTGCAATTGCGGGAGAGCGTTAGTTTCCCTCTCTTCCCTTCGTTATCGTGTTATTGTCGGAGTGAAACGGTTTGCAACGTACCAACGCACAGAGAGCCCCAACCGAGCCTGTGGAGTTAAGGGTCCAGGTTAGCTAGCCGGTCATGAGGATTTCCTGATGTCGGCGACGGCGTGGTGGTGTTGCGGTGGAATGGTGCGCTCACCAGAAAGACTTGACCTAGACGGAGGGAAAGAGGTATGACGTTAGCTTGGCGTCTTGTTTGCTATGCCAGTGTGGATGTTGCGCCTGCGAAACCTACGGTGTTCATGTTGTCGGTATTCTTCGCAATCGGTGTTGATTGAAGCGACTAGTTTTCGAGAAGTTCAGAAAAGAATCAGAGGTACAATCTAAGTCAAAGACGCTTCCTTGGTTTGGACCCTTGGAGTTGTCGATTTTGTCTCGATGGGGTGATACGATGCTCAAGAAGCCAAGCTGCACAGACCCTGATCGAACGATGCAAGACCCCGGTAAGCAACATCGCTTAGGTATCCGGCAGGCAAGTGCACAAGACCTTGGTCCGAGCGGACAAGAACATTCAATTCCTAAGCTACCTTATTCTCGACATTTTGATACCGTTTTCTCTGCACATACAATCGGTCACGTATCGGTCATGGCCCGTGAATTTTTGTAAAGGAACTTTTCAAAGAAGTCTGCTACTTAGTCATGGGATCAAACCCGATTGATCGCTTTGTACGGCCGGGTTCCCCGTCTCGCTCAGTTGACCCACAGTTCCACCCCGATTTAGGGGTTTGTTTACATCCTGCACGATAAGAGAGGATCTGTCGTCGCCAGCTACCAGGTACCTCGTCGTCCGTTTCTCTATATTGTGTAGCTACTATTCATCTACTTTAATGTTCCGATGTACGACGGCACGCGCCATTCGGAGGTCGACAAGATGATGAAGCTTTACCTGCCAACCTAATCTAGAGGCTCCCGCAGATTAGAACGGTATGGAAGGCCTACGGCTTTGTGCAAGATATACTGCGCTTTTCTTCCTGTCGTCGTAGGGAGGTTTCTACACATTGTTCTGCTTTGTTAGTTAGGAACAACTTTTGATATCCGCTCCGAGAAGTGAAGGTGAACCCACGCGGGTACTACCCATGGATCGTCTTTGATTTAGCTAGGCTTTCAAACAACCACTGCCCTGCTCTTGGAAAGGTACTATACTAACTTGCCATGTTAGATATCCTGTCAACCGCCAAGGCGAGGCAGAATTCGACCATGAACACGGCCATCAATGTCAACAGCTGCACTGAGCCTACCAGCCAATTCACCTCTTCGCTTCTTGCTATGCCTTAGAGGGAGAAAAAAAAAACAAGCAGCGACCGCCGAAGCGGAACAAAAAGGGTGGTTGGAGCTATGGCGAGCGACATGAAGAGAACAGAGTCGATTGATGTTCCTTAGGTGAAGAAGTCCGCGCCTCTCAAGACCAAAACGAAGGTGTCCGCCAGGCATATATACCGATATCCTATTGAGATTTCAATAGGTAGATAGTTACGTATTGGATTTGGGCAGCCTCGGAGTCCAACTCCGTGTCCGAATTCTTCACAGGAAAAAAGAACAAAAAGAATTTAAAATAAAAATGAAAATTAGAAAAACAACATCTAAGATTTAGGACATGAAGCTTAGAAAGAGAGAAAGCTAGCTAGAGATCGAAAACGGTAGCCTAGGAAATAAAAGTTGCATTGTTCATTCAGATTGATAGTAACTTATCACCTCTAGGCTGTGTTCGTACCAGCAGTATCTTTTAGCACTAACCTCAAAGCTTTTCTGCCACTATACACAGGCTTCTATCACTGTCCAACTGGCTTTTACTTGTATATATCTATCAGCGAAAGATGGTAGTAGGAAGCAGATATGATGCTCCTAAGGGGGGCCAAATGCTGTTTCAGTTACAGAGAACACTTTATGCAACATATGAAAATCAAATTGTTCAGTAAGTTTATGTTTAAGACTCTGATCAGAAGCTGGTCTAGGCCGCTGGCAGTTTCACCTGTATGGTCAACTGACTTGGGGGGAAGGGGGCTCCATCATTGGGTATGCACAATTATTGAGGGGTGGAATGGGATACTTTGGAAGTCGGGCAGTCAGCTTGTTGAACACTCAATAGACGCCTAGTCGGAAACAAGTTGAAATAGCGGAATGAAGGCATTGAGAAGACGGGCTAGCAGTCCTTTAATTCAAACATCAAAACCCATTTCCCGCTCCGTCGTTACATCGTCCTTGAACCGAAAAGGGGAAAGGAGGAGACATCGAATGGACCTGAGGGGACTCTGACTAGGTACCTTACCTACCCGTCATGTTTTGGATACCAAGGGGAACGCTGCTCGAGAACCACCTAAACTCGCGGTACCTGCATCTGTTACCAACCGTTCGTTGCTTTTAGATCCCGCCGTGGGTGCAATGCTTCCATTTTCGTCCCGTTCCTTTCTGTCCCTCGTTTGTCGAATGGAGAAGGAAGGCTGAAACAAAGAATTGTAAGGTTGATGACCAACAACCCTAGGTAGGCAGACTCTTCACAACACGATATGGAGATACTGGAATGTCATCCATTTGTTTCTGTCGGTGGACTTCGTGGCCATGTTGGCTAGATGAACTGCCAAAGTGGGGTCCTATTTGGCGCTAAGGACACAAATTCCAGACCACCAAAGCCATGACATCGCCGTAAACACCAAGACTTCTTGGAATCATTTCTTCCTTTGATTCGTCCTTATGGTAAACAATCGTCCCTCATAGGTGTTTACAGCCCTATAAACTCACCGGTGTCTTGTCAATTTGCCGTTGTCGCGTGTTATGCAGTCCGTTGATTTGTCCTGCCCGGACGAGGTACGGTACGGTACGGTACCTCTAGGCACCCACCCTAAGTACCTACCTACCCAAGGTACGTACCTTCCACTTGGTACCTGCCCCTGTTTGCGATTGCAGTACCCCTTGGGCCCCGCTGATCTTCAGCATCAAGTCTCGACCTTCAGACACTTCGACCAACAAAAGGGCAGCCGGTTCGTAGCCGGCCCAGCCCCCCAAAAAGGGCGAGTCCACAGCGCATCGTCATCTCCAAAACAGCCTGCAAACACGAGCCGGACACAGCCCCAAAAGTGCCTCCCTCAGATCAGTCAGGTCCCCCACTGCACCGTCCGAGCAACAGAACACTGCAGCAAGACCTGAGGGACGACAGAGGAGACCCAATTGTGTGCCAGTGTCATCCATCTCCAGCTGGTGCCAGCGCCAGGCCAGGAGCAACCCACAAGGCAACCCAGACGCATCTTCCATTCTCCCAACCACGCCGCCCTTCGTTCCCTCCGACCCAGACTGTTGGACCTCGATTACTCAAAGGGTTCAGTTGGGTTCCTGCGCCAAACGGTCTGCCACTGTCCTTCATTTTTACCTGAATTTTGATTTATTTTTTCTCTGTGTCAATCCAGACCCCAGAGCCAACGCGCTTCGCGACAGCTTCACAACGCTCGTTATCCCCGCCGTCTCCGGTCTCCGCCCGTGTCCATGTTCGCCTAGGCCCCCGGTTTGATGAAAAGAGTCCACCGGCTGTCGTGGATAGTAAACGGATGGGCATAGCAACCCCGAGCTTGCTGCCGCTCGTTTCGGTTGATCTTCTGCCACCGCCGCCGTCATGGACCCTCCGGCTAGCAAAGATGGGCCTGATGGCTCATCCCTTGTGAGTGTCTATCCCGTCTCTGGAGGCGCCCCTTCCCCGGATTCGGACCCGGGCGCCGTCCACTAGAGGCGTCGGACACCCGGTACCGTAGACGCGGCGACATGGAAGGACAGCCTGACTGACCGCTGCACTAGAAACCAGTCTCGTCGCTCCTGGCGAAATTCGAGAACATGAACAAAGCTGGCGACACCCAGCAATCATCCAGTTCCAGCGCCAGAACGACATCTCCTGCGCCCAAGCCCGACCGGCTACGGGACCCGAGTCCTTTGGGGGCACGCGAACCCCCTGCCATCCCGACAAGACCCAAGGATAGGGCGAATATCCCGAGTTTACAGCCGCAGTACACTGGTGTCAGTGTCGCTAGTACTGCCGGTTATTCTAGCTCGCCAATCCGTTCCGTGCCTCCGCCGATATCCTCGTTAGCTCCTCGACCGGCCCAACCTCCTTTCCTCAACGTTCAACCGCCCCAATCACCACCGAGCCGCAATGTAGATGGTGTGGCGGTCGGGGAGCGCCCTTCTTTCCTCCAGACCGATTCGCTCGCTAAAGTCGCGTCGCCTCCTACCGCTAGCAAGCAATTCAAGATACCGAGTCGCCCTATTACACCGGCCACCTCCGATCCACAAAGATCGCCTCGACTGGCCGCTACACAGCCTCCGTCTCCTCCCCCGCCTCGCCGATCGGTTGAACTACAAAGGCCCCGGGACGTTGAAAAGCCCAGGCCGGTGCCGCCACCCGTTAACAGGGCGGAAAAGCCCGTGATTCCTTCTCGCTCCTCGGTCCAGATCGAGAGAAGCCAAGCATTGGATATCAAGACTCGGACCCCAGAAAGAATCTCGCCTTTCAGCAGTCCGCCTAGTAGCAATGGCACACCTGACGAAGATAGCTCCCCGCCGATGCTACCTGCGCGACCGAGAGCGCAACAACAACAGAGGGAACCGAATCCGGAGGGACTTCAGAGGTCGCGGACCTTTCACGTGGGTTTTGATCCACCACCCCTTCATCCTTCAGCAGCACGGCAAAGGCGGGGCAGGGAAGAGGAAATGGGCAGTACTAGAGGCCCGGTAACGCGACATCATACAGGCGGGAACCAACCGCCAGCTCTCCCAGCTCGCCCGCAAAGCATCATAGAGACGAGCCACACACTCAATGGGATGATGATGATGGCGCCGCCACCGCGCCCCCCAAAGCCGGGTGTTAACGCGAACTTGGATCCAAACCCTCCCGGCAGCATATCGCAAAAACGAATAGTGTCGACGCCAAATCAGTATCAGCCCTCAGTTCCGTCCAGAACTCACGTTAGGTCCATGACTGTGGATAGGACATCGAACCGCGTTCCTAACGAATTCCGCGCACCACCAACCCCGATCAGCGCTCCTACTCACGATCGCATTCCCGAACGCATCCCCGAACGCATCCCCGAAGTGGTCCCGGTCACTTCATCCAGAACAGCCAACACCGGGCCAACCATTACAATGGCATATCCTGACGCAACAAACACGAACCGGAGCAAACCTTTCATCAGCAAGGGCGTTCATGAGATTTACACAAAGTACGACACTCGGATGCTTGATGTGTGCGGCGAACTCGTATGCACGACTGGCGGCTATACACGCGTGTGGAGTTTACTGGATGGCGAACTGGTTATGAGCCTGTCCATGGGTGAAGGGCAAAAGGGAACCGCGGTCATGTTCAAACCAGGGGCGCACGTCGACGATGAAGGCACAAAGGTGTGGATCGGCAACAACCTTGGAGAGTTGCTGGAGGCCGATATTGGCACGCAGAGAATCACGGACAGTCTACCAAATGCGCATGGCCGATCGGAGATAATTAGGATATACAGGCATTTTAACGAAGTATGGACATTGGACGACAGCGGAGCCCTCAATGTTTGGGGCCCAGACGAGAGCCACACCCCGACCCTCTCCAACGGGCCCAGCCAGTCGTTCCGAGTACCTAGGGGTCACACTTTCTCGATGGTAGTGGAAGACGAGCTATGGTACGCGACAGGCAAGGATATTCGGGTCTTCAAACCCACTGTGGACGGGAAGACACAGTTTCAGGTTCTTTTGAGGGCCCTATGTCAGCAAGATGCTGGCGAAGTGATATCCGGAGCAGTGCTTGCATCTGATCCGGACATGGTTTACTTCGGCCATAGTGACGGAAAAGTCAGCGTCTACTCCAGGAAAGACTACACATGTCAGTGTATAATGAATGTCAGCCAGTTCAAAATCAACTCACTTGCCGCAGCCGGTTCGTATCTCTGGGCTGGATACAACAATGGCAAGGTAGCTGTTTACGACGTGACACAAACCCCATGGGCCGTCAAGAAGGAATGGGTAGCCCACGAAAATCCCGTCATCAAGTTGATCGCTGATCGTTCGAGCTCTTACAAGCTTGACCGGTATCAGGTTGTCTCTCTTGGAGCAGATAACATGGTACGAACTTGGGACGCGCTGTTGCAAGAGGACTGGCTTGAGGGCGAAATGAAGAGGAAAGACGTGGAATACTGCGAGTTCCAGAATCTGAAGGTGTTGATTATGACATGGAACGCGGGAGCTTCAACTCCTCACAGTCTTCGATATTCTGATTCGGATGCCAATTTCTTCAGGGATCTTCTCCAGACCGCCGACTCTCCCGACATCATCATTTTTGGATTCCAGGAACTGGTGGATCTCGAGGACAAGAAAGCCACAGCAAAGCGATTCCTGAAGCCGAAGAAGAAGGAAGGGTCTGATCAAGAGCGGATGAGCCACCAATATCGCGATTGGCGTGATTTCCTGATTCGCAGTCTGGATGATTATATGCAGGGCGATTTGTATCATCTGCTCCACACCTCTCCCCTGGTCGGCCTCTTTACTTGTATCTTTGTCAAGGCAGACTTACGTGGACGCATCAGCAATCTCAGCAGCAACGAGGTCAAGCGCGGTCTTGGTGGTCTACACGGTAACAAGGGCGCCATCGTGGTGCGTTTCCTGGTCGACGACACTTCTCTCTGCTTCATTAACTGCCATCTGGCTGCGGGTCAATCAGGCGCCAACCAGCGGCATAACGATGTAGCCGCGATCCTGGATGCGTCTGCTTTCCCATCCGAGCGCGACCCCGCTGTGCGTATCGATAGCTATGTCGGCGGTGGTGACGGCACCATGATTCTGGACCACGAACTATGCGTGCTCAACGGCGATCTCAATTACCGAATCGACACCATGAGCCGTGATACGGTAGTAACGGCAGTCAAGCAGGGCAACTTGACAAAACTGCTCGAGCGTGACCAACTGCTTGTTGCCAAGAGGAGAAACCCCGGGTTCCGGCTGAGAGCTTTTGATGAGCTTCCGATCACGTTCGCGCCAACGTACAAATACGATGTTGGAACAGATAACTACGACACAAGTGAGAAGAAGCGTAGCCCAGCCTGGTGCGACAGACTCTTGTACCGCGGCAGGGGCAGGATAGAACAGTTGGACTACAGGAGACACGAGGTACGGGTGTCGGACCACAGGCCGGTCAGCGGCAGGTTCAGGTTCTTGGTGAAGAGAATTGATCCTAGGAGGAGGGCCCAGGCTTGGATGGAGTGCCAGCAACTATGGGAAGACTTGAGGGCTAGGGAGGCGTATGCTGAGAAGTGAGTCCACCCCTTAAAATGTTGATGCGGTAACAAACATGCTAACACGTCGAAAACAGATACTACTACCTGACCCAAGTCATTGGGTACGATCATGACACTTCTGAGCGACTGATCACGGAACAGGCCTCAAGAAAGCAGATGAACCGCAGCCCAAGTCGACGTCAGGCGTAGAAGAATTACCAAAATAATCGAAGAGCAGGATACCACTCGACTGCGCCATCACTGAGTGACTTTTATTTTCTTATAGAGAAAGGATGAACAAGTCTATTATTTATCTACAGCATACCGCATATACATATACACTCAGCTGGAAAGAGAGAAAGGAACAAGTAGAAACATACAATGGCTGAAAACGGGGCCTCTGGTTAGACAGGATACAGGAGCGTTGGGGAATGGGGCAACTGATGGATGAATGGATGGATCGATGGTTTTACTACCCTTTTCTAGGTAGTTAGGAACAGCGCACATTGCTTTTTTGTCTTGTTCTACGATTTTGAGACTTATTAGATTTTTGGTAAAGCGTAGAAGCGGTTAACTTTTACTTTTGACACTGCTTTGCGTCTCCTCTTGTATGATGGGCGGCTCTGGCTATGAACTTATGCTTGACGTTGAATGTGTGATGGAGATAGATAATGCGTGGAACTGTACAGGAGAGCACTTGGAATCAATATCGACGGAAAGTACGGAAGTGAAGGGAGCAATGAAATGAAAGGTGAAGAGAAGGTAGTATTATATAGAATAGTAAACTTAATATTAATAGAATATATATATATAAAGTCCTCAATTGTTAGACGCTATTATTCTTTAGGCCCTAATTGGCATCCTGTACATCCAGGGCGTACAGAGGCAAAAATTAGCTTTTTGACCGCTAAGATCGATTTTAGAAATAGATTTAACCAGATTTAGCAGCGTTTTCACGCTATTAATAGTTCTAAACAGTTTCTATACAAACTAGAGTACTAAATTTCGTGCTACACTAATACGGCGCCTATTACCTTCCAATATAGGCTAGATATTTCTACTTCTTTATAGTATTGAGCTCTCTGTACGCGTGATTCTACTAGAATTAAAAATAGTCTCCAAACTAATATTTTTAAGCTCGTATATAGTATTCGTACAGATTGGCGCGTGTAGACAGTATAAAACAATAAAAATCCAGCTAAGTTAATACGGTTTTAGGGTATAGATGAGGCTCTATTATATCTTGGGATTTCTTATTGTAGGATATTAGAAACGACGGTCTATTATAGTTCCTATATAAATTAGTTATTCGAATCCTATTATATAAATCGATATAGATAGTACTAACTAAACTATATTTACTATTACTATAATGAGCGTTATCTATATTCTCCTTGGTGCTAAAAAAGACTATAAGCCGCTTACCCCTATATACCCTAATAGTTTATATATATTAGAAAACTAGCAAATATTATATATTGTAGATTTAAAACCTAATTTAAAGACCTCTTTTGTATAAATTAATATACTTTCAATATATTAATTACTTAGCTTTAAATTAATAGTCTAGAGGCTACTAAATATTAAACTATATACTAAAAGGTAATAGTAATACTATATATATTAATTTATACTAAATTATAGTAAATTACCGCCTATAAATTTTAAATAAACTAGAGCACTGTAAATACTATTATCGTAGAACTACTACCTAAACTAGTCTCCCTCTATTAAGAATATATAAAGTTACTAAACGACAATTATTTAGACCCGGATATTAAATTAAACCTAACTCTTAACTCTTCTAATAGTTATATTAATACTATTAATAGGACTTACGTTACCGCTTATATACCGCTATAGTAATAATAAAGATATTATAATCAAAAAGGCAACCTTATACAGAACGTCTATACTGTTATAAAATTCAATTATACCTTTATATATGTGCTAGCGGGAGTAGAGGGGTCTTTAAATAATACTTTACTATATATTTATACGTTTGGGAGATCTTTTTATATATTAGAATTATAATATTATATATTAAATATAGGGTTTAAGACCCAATTAGGGATTATAATTCCTTATTCGAATATTAAATATTATTTATAAAAATAGAAAAATATAAATAAACCCCTAAAAATAGCGAAGGAGCTATACAACTTATATATTACAAGGTTAGCTTGTAATGTGGTTATGCTGTACGCCTCCAGTCCAGAGCTATTAACGGCTCTAGTTACGTGCAGCCCCACGTGTATATACGCGTACGGACTGGCTTAGATTGGACTTTCGCTTATATAGTTAGTCCTCTACGTATATTTCCTTTCTCCTTCCTCGTATAATAATATATATCCTACCTTACCCCTAATAATGCCCTTTCGCTCTATAATAGTTTATTATATTAAGCTATTACGCTGTACGTATTTATTAGTAGAGGAAGATCGATTTTAATTATATTAATTAGTTAATTAAGATTCGTATTAGTATAATTAAGATTTCTGTTGCAATCTTAGACTTTGAGTTAGGTAACAATTAAACTAAATATTGTAATTAAGTAGTTCGCTCTTTTTTTCTTCTTTATATTTGCCAGCGTATTAATCTAGCAATTAATGTCCAACCCTTTAATAATTAATAACTTTTTAGTAATTATAGTAATTAGTACTTTCGTAATAGCCGACCCAATTGATTTCAATTATTATTTAAATATTTTGTAAGTGTTTGAGACTTTTAATAATTAAATAGTTGCTATAAATAATATTCTAATTGACGATACCTTTAGCCTCACTAGCCTCCCTGTCTTCTATACTATATTTATAGCCTTTAATTAATTAATTTATAAGGATGTTGTTGGTATTAAGATAGAAGTATATGAAATAGAAGAGCTATTCGATATTGTTGAATCCTAAGTAGTATCCGTTTAGTAAAAAATTAAATAATTTAATAGTAATATTACTATAATTTAAATTAAAGTCCTCTTTTAAATATAAGAAGCTGCTAAGAATTATAAAATTATAATTAAGGTTATACGTAAAGTCTATACCGCTGAAGTAGGTTTGCTTCGAATAGATATTATTACCCTAAGGTTAGAATTTTCTACTTTAAAAATTAATTTTAGAACTATTTATTAGAAGTAGAAGGAGAAATATTAAAAAACGATTAACGATCTACGCTAATGTTTTATTACCGCCTAAACCTCTAATATTATTCTTTTAAAGGATAACAATTTTAGTAATAACGAATTTAAACCTAATACTATAGCTTCTATAGATAATAGTAGCGGCTATAGGTCGGTATTATATATTATTATATTACTTGTATTTAATAATAAAAGTATTATTATGAAGCGTTTTATTAAATTTCGCACTTGGTATTTTCGTATTTAGTTCGCTTGGTCGGACGACCCTTAAATTTTTAATACCGAGTATAAGAAGTTCTTATTTATTACCCGCTCTATTAAGGGTGCCCTTTTTGAGGCTATTGAATTCGAATTTATTAAGGTTTTAGTTGAGCTCCTAGTTAAATAGTTTATAGTTAAGGCCTTTTTAGTAGAATTTATTATAAAGTATAATAATATTAATATTATTATTTATTCCCGCTATAAATTCGAGGAATTGAAGATGATTAAAGGTATAAAGTAATAGGAATTCGAAGATAATTTTATTTATTTAGTTAATTATTATAATTTTAACAATAGTATAAAAATTTATTATTTATATTAAAAGATCTCGGATTACTTCCGTACTATTATTATTTACTAGAACCTTTAATCTGCTAATAATAAGTATAATAAGTAATTAATTCTTGTTTATAATTTTATAAAGAATTTAGAGGATAAAGATTAGCGTAATAAGAATTCTAACCCTTATTATAAGACCGGTTCTAGTATTACCGCCGCCGGTATTTCTAACGCTTCCTTAGTTACTAGAGAGGCTACTATTAGTTAGGGAGGCTCCGTTATAAACCTTAATATAATATTTACCTCCGACGTCTAAATTTCTCGTATAATTAATAATAAGATCTTTGAATACTATATAAAAAATAATATATATACTTACTACAGTAAGAAGGGTTATTTCTCCGTAGAGTACTATACTTATATTAATTTTAAGAAGGAAGTTAAGCTACGTAGGGATAGAAATAAAAATTGGAATAAGAATAAGAATAATAGCAGTAATAATAGTAATAATAATACTAATAGTAATAATAGTTAGTAGTAGCGGCTGGCTTAAGGTTAATATAGTTATAGTTAGTAGCGCCCTAATTATAACAGCGGTTATTAAATTAATACTATAGGTATTAGCTTCCCTATAGGCTTCCTAACGGCTATTTTAATTCCCGGTACCCCCGGCGGTAACTACTACCCGGTTCTAATTTACTAGTTTAGTTTCGTTGGCCTTTTTATAAGTAATAAGGCTAATTTAATTTAGGAATAGGGAAATATATAATCTCTAACCTAAATTATATTTAGAGGCGCCCGTCTATAGGATAAGAAAGAAGACTATAGGGGTTTATCCTTATATAGTTAAATATTATTAAGATAAATAAATCTTTAGTAAATAATTGTTATAAATATTTTAATTTATTAAATCTTTCTATCCACCTTTCTTTCGGACTGTGTAAATTGTATTATTCTATACTTATTAATAGTAATTATATTACTCTTAATTTTATTAACCAACGCTTTGTATTCTGGTACTACCTTCCCTTCTTTAAATTATTAGTTCCTAAATTATCATACTTCGTTAATAGTTAAATTAAAGGTAATATTACCTATTTTATTAGGGTAATAATATAGGTAGGAATCTATTACGAGATTATTAATCTCTTTATTTATAATTTTACTAAAGATAACTCTATTATTTTTAGTTACCCTTAGTTGGTATATTACGCTCCGGATATTAATTAGCCTAGTAATTCCTTTTGTTTCGGTCCTGCTTACGAATAATGCGGTTGCTTTCCTTATAGAATTACTAATTATTATATTCCCTTAGTAGTATACTACCTCTCTATTCCCCGCTTTAATATATTTAGTATTCGCTCTACGTATAGGAAGCCTTCTTATAAGGAAGTGCCCGATAAAGAGGAATTAAAACTATTGTAAATAGAGTCCGTCCGCTATTTATTTATTTTAATAATTATAAAATAAACTACTCGTTAGAAATTTAATCGGTTTAAGAATTAAATAGTTAATTAATTAGGTATTACCCTATTCAATAAAATTCTAATTGGCCCTAATTAAGTACTTATATTAATAGACCTCTTAATTAGTACCCTAATTTACTGGCCGGTATTATATTAGATTATTAGAGGAATTTATATTAGAATTACGGACTACCGGTCTCTAATCCGTCTCTATAGTATTTCTAATAGTCCTATTAACCCTAATAATATTAGGGAGCTTTCTACTATAAATTTTAATTAACTAATTAAAACAATAAAATTCTAAATTATTTATACTATTAGGGCCGAAATAGAGGAAGATATTAAAAGAATAGAAAAGGAGGATTAGGTAGAGGAAGAAGGAGGCGTTTTAGATCTTAGGAGTGTGAGTGATAGTTTTATTAAGGAAATAATTAAGGAGGTTTTAATGGACTATAATTAAAAGTATAAGAAGTTATTTAGTAGTAATTATTATTAATAAATTAACGTTTTAATTAGGAAGGGAGATGCGACTACCTTATGTATAATAAAGATCGTTAATTCCGTTTAGATTAATAATACTAATAATAATTTCCTATACTACGAAGAAGTAATTAATAAGTATTTTGCTACTAATAATATTAATATTAGTAAAATTATATCCGAAGATATTATTAAATTCTATAAGAAAGTGGATAAACCTTTAAAGACCGATATTAAAATTTAAATTAAATTTTCTAAATAGTATTAGTATTATATTAATACTTTTAGGCAGAAAGGTATAGAGGTTCTTCCTCCTAATTAATTATACGATTTTAAATTCGAATTCTATTTAAGAGCTTCGCCGCCCGTTACCCGCGGTCGTACCTTTAATTTAGATGAATTTAGTATTATAAAAAATAGATTAATAATAACCTTAAAAAGAAGTTTATTTGGCTATTATGATTAAAAGCCTTAGCCCTAGTCCTACTTGTTAAGAAACTAGGAAGTAGAATCCGCGTTTATATTAATTATAGAAGAATTAATAATATTACTCTTAAGTCCCGCTACTTACTCCTACTTATTAAAGAGACTCTAGACGTAATTTACTATACTAAAATTTTTATAAAATTCGATGTAATAGCCGCTTTTAATTATATCTGAATAAAATAAGGCTATAAATAACTAACTATATTTATAATACGCTTTAGCCTTTTTGAATCCTTCGTTATTCCCTTTAGTTTATAGGGAATTCCCGGTGCTTTTTAGAATTATATTAATAATATTCTATATAATATCCTTAATATTTATATAATTATATATTTCAATAATATTCTAATTTATTTGGATAATATAAAGGACTACGAATAGTATATTAATATTATTTTCGACTAGTTAACTGGAATAAGATTTAGTATTAATATTAATAAATATAAATTTTATACTATATATACTAAGTATTTAGGGCTAATTATTACCCTAGGAGGTATTGAAATAGATTTAGAGAAAATTAAAGTAGTAATTGAGTAGTTAGCCCTAGAGTTTAAGAAGTTCCTTTAATCTTTCTTTAGCTTTGTAAATTTCTATTAACGGTTTATTAAAGATTTTTCGATTATAGTAACCCTACTTTACGAACTTATAAAGAGGGATATAGTTTAGGTTTGGAATATTAATTACTAATAAGTATTCGAATTTTTAAAGAAGTTTTTGATAGAAGGTCCCACATTAAAGATTTACGATTAGACTAAGAAAATAATTATTAAAATAGACACTTTTAATTAGGCCGCTAGTAGTACCCTTTCTTAATATGGTAATAATAGAATCTTCTACCCTATAGCCTACTTTTCCGCTAGATATACTTTATAAGAATATAATTATAATATTTATAATAAGAAATTACTAGCTATTATAAAGGTATTCGAGGAATGGCGGCCGGAGTTTGAGGGTATTTAATAGCCTTTTAATATTTTAATAGATTATAAAAACTTTTAAACCTTTATAACGAATAAATAATTTACTTAATAGTATATACGCTAGTCTTAATTCCTATTTTAATTCAATTTCTTAATAAAGTATACCCCGGGTTCTAAAAATTTATACTCTGATACTTTAAATTATAAAACTAATAATTGCCCCAACAGTAAAGAGGACGGCCGCTTCGTTACCCGTAAAAAACTTTTATTCGATCACTCGTAGTTTAAAGATAGTTATTTTAAGGACCCTATTAATAATTTTTTACTATATTTATTCGGATTTAAGGACTTTAAAATTAAATTTATTAATAATTTTATTTATATAAGTTATAAGACTTTAATTTTCCTTTAAAAATTAGTATCCTATTTAATAGATATATTACATTGGTAGTAGCTATTAATTATTAGGAAGGTATTCTATAGAAGCTTTTTAAAATACTATATTATTAGTGGTATTATAAAGTGGAGGGATAGAATTATTATTAACTCTTATAATAAAAGCCTCTAATTCTAATTAATTAGTTACTAATATAATACTCCCGGCGCGGGCTACCCCGGTTATAATACTACGTATAAATTCTTATAATATAATTTCTATTAGGAAGGAATATATAATAATATAAGATTCTTTTATAGAGGATGCCTCCCTTATACTAAAATTAAATTATTGAAAAATAGTTCCGCTAATTATTTTAAATTTGTAATTATTTCCCTAGTACTATAGATAGCAATTTTAATTAATTATATTACCTTACTATTAGAGAGTACCTATTTTAGCTAAACTTTTAAATACATTACTATTATTATTAACCGTCTTATAAAAATACGGTATTATATTTTAATAAAGACTTTAAAAGTTAAGGAATTAATTAATTAGTTTATCGACTATATTTACTCTATCTATAGTTTACTAAATAGTATTCTATCTAATAAAGGTACTTAATTTGTATTACAATTCTAGTCTACTTTTTGTAAAAGACTATCTATTATTAGGAAATTAACCTCCGCCTTCCACCCTTAGATTAATATAGAGATTAAATATATTAATACGGAAATAGAATAGTTTTTAAGGATATATATTAATTGGGTTTAAATAAATTGGGCTAAATAATTATTACTCGCGGAATTCGCCGGTAATAACGCTATTTCTTTATTAATAGGGATTTTACTATTCTTCGCTAATTATAGTTATTACCTTCGTATAAATATAAAATTCCGAACCCTGCTACCCTTAAATGTTTCGCTGGTTTAATTTAAGGAGTACTATAAAATTAACGAATTAGTAGATTATTTCTAAAAGATATAGGATTTTATTATTTAGTAAATTTACTATATATAAGAGTATTATAAAAATAATATTAATATAAAATATATTAATTCCCCTAAATACTATATTAATAATATAATTCTTTTAAATATTACAAACTTCGCTAACGGTCGACTATATATAAACTTTTCCCCCCGCTAGGAGGGTCCTTTCAAAATCGTTTATACTAATTTATATATAGTCTACCTCTCCTTACCTACTAATATAAAGTACTTACCCGTCTTTTATATTTCTATAGTATAGCCTTAGTTAGGTACGGAACTACCCGGTTAAAATACTACGACGGATATAAAGGTAAATAAAGAACGGGTTATAATCCGAATAAATAATTAAAAGGAATACGAAGAATAGGTTTTTAAGAAATTTATTAATTGCGTTTAATTGGGTAGCAATATATATTAGTACTACTATATTAAATAGAAGATTGGAAATCCTACTTAGGAACCTGTTATTAATATTATTAATTACAAATATTATTTTTAGTATTTCTATTATAAGAATCCGAATAAGCTAGTACTAATAGGAGTTTAGAGAATCCTCTAGCGCTTCGCCTCCGACTCTTCGGCCGCCCCTGCTCTTATATTAGAACCCCCGTGCTACTACTCCGTACGTTTCTAATAGGAAACGGCTTCTATAACCAATACGAGGCCTCTCCCGAATATAATAATAATAGAGCTAATTATTATAATAGTTAGTAAAAACGTAGAGGATAAATTGTGTTTAGTATTTAGTAAGGTTATATAATAATCAATAGATATTTAATTTAGGAAGCTGCCTCCCACGCAATTAGTAGATTACAACTATTTTTGAGATGGGATTTATTATTATATATATATATAGATTTTTTTTTTTTTTCAGCTCTGCGAGCTTCTTTTGAGGGGGGGATAGTATTATAGGGTTAGCTTATAATGTAGTTATACTATACGCCTCTAATCTAGAGCTATTAACAGTTTTAATTACGTATAGCCCTACGTATATATACGCGTACGGACTAGCTTAGACTAGGCTCTCGCCTATATAGCCAGTCCTCTACGCACACTTCCTTTCTCCTCCCTCGTATAATAACGTATATTTTACCTTGCCCCCAACGGTGCCCTCTCGCTCCGTAATATTATATTATACTCGTATCCGTATTATTATTAAATAAATTTCCAATTTTATAAAAAAAAGGTAGAAGATTATATAAATCGCACCTATCGAATACTCTATAAAGAAATAGGTCTAAATTATATACGTAGTAACCGGACTTTATAATTTTATTACTATATACTCAAAGAAAGAGGTGAAAGTATTAATACTAATTAAAGAAGAAATAATAAAAATAGCGCGCCGGCGAACGAAGGAGGTAGTAAAGGGTATTTATTCTAATAATATCCGTTATAATGTAATTTAGTTAATAAATAAATAATAGTAATCGATTCGTAGAAGGTAGAATAAAGGGAGGGGGGGAGGCGAAAGGAGGCAAAAGGAAGAGTAATAAGATTATTATATATAAAATCGAATTATTTGAATAAAATTGTATGAAATCGAATTATTTAAATAAAATCGTATAAAATCGAGTTATTTGTATAAAATCGAATATTTAATTTTACTAAGATTTTACTAATAAAAAAAAAGGGTATTTACTTCTATAATTCTAGTAAAATAATTGTAAATTATTTAATTTTCTAACTAGTACCACATCTTTCTAAATCCCTCGTTTCTATCTATCTATATACGTACTTTTTATACCCTTACTCAACCTTATCTACATCGTTGCAATTAGCGGATTATTTATAAAATAATTAATATATACTATTATTTCTATCTCTATTATTTTACTAACAAAGCAACTCTATAAATTATTAACTATAATACTAACATTGGCCGTACTAGGAAATTTAGGAGTTTAGAGAATAACCGCTACCTTCTCTATCGAACTCCCTAATATTGTAATATCCGACTTCTTCTTACCCCCTCTACCCCTATTTATATTTACAAACGTAATTACTTAACTAGCGGGAATCTTATTTGGATTAATATTCAAGTAGTTGTTATAGGGTTAGCCTATGTGCCTTATACTAGCGTATAGTAGCTTCTAAAACTACTATTACTATTATTGCTACTAGTACTATATTGCCGGTAACTGATTAGTTAGAGCGCTGCCTGCTGCGGGTCCGCAGACCCGCTAGTAGTTACTCTTATAAGGCTAGTCTTTTAGGTATTCGGCTATATACTTCTCTTCCTTTTTCTTTTATATAATTATATATAACTATATTTATTATCTACCCTTTACTTATAATAATTAATTATACCTTTCAATTATTACGTTTATAATATAAACCTATTTTCTTTTTATTATATAATTAATTTTCAATTAATATATGTATAGGAATCGCCTCGCCCGTTAAATTACTGAATTTAATATTCTAAATATCGATAGTCGTAATTACAATAATTACAATCTTACTCCCTTTATTTAGTAAATAAGGATAGGCATTCTTTATTTAAGGAATAAAAAACTATTTTATATAATTATTTTTCTTATATTTTATATTAAAAGTAGCGATTATACGTCCTTCTCTCCTATTAGTAGTACCGGTGATTTTATTAATTTTGGTACCCCTTTTAAAAGTATACTATTTAATTTGAATAATATTTATAAGGTATTTAACGAGGTTGTTAGTATTACTAACGTTACTATTTATTAAATTACGTTTATTGAATTTCTCCCTTCGCTAATAATTAATAATCTTTTTATCGGTATTAATAACGATAAGGAGAAGAAAATTGTCCCTTACGCTTACCTTAATATAATTAATATTCTTATTTAAAACTCCGCCTTCCGTTCAATTATTACCCTATTCGATTATTTTTATTATAACGACCTTATTTAATATAAGAATATTACTATTAATTTTAAATATAGTAAGAATAAATTGAAAATTGTTTGTAAGGTAATTATTAAAGCCTAAAATAATTTCAATTAGAAGAACTTCAATTATTTTAATTTAAAGGCCGAATTTAGCGACCTTTAGAAGAAATATAATAACTTTAATATAAATTACGCCACCCTTAAGTTTTATAGTACTAATCTTCGGTTTTTATTTAATAATTATATTAAAATAATTAGTATTAGTCAAATATCGTTTTTGAGGTAGATTGTAAAGAATCTACTAATTTTTACTAGTAAGGAGAATATTAGTACTATCTATAGATGTAAGATTTTTAAAATTTAATATTTTTATATTTTATTTTAATAGAAGTACGACCCCCTTTTTTATATTAATAAGGATATTAAAATTATTTATACTACTATATTATTAGGTTTTAAAACTTTGTTTAGTATTTAAAATAATTTGATTATTATTTAGAATAGAAGAGATATAAATTCTTAGCGTTAAAAGACTAATATTGAATTTATAGAGTATATAGTTATTCGTTTTTAAAATATTAATTTGAAGATAGATACCGACTATTATTTTAAAGAGTTTTTTATAAAGAATATATTTTTTATAGAATTTAAATTAGAGTTTATTAACTTTATAAACTTCTATAATTTAAATAATTCTATAAAGATTTATTATTTATATAATAAAATTAATAAACGCCTCTATAATGCTCTTACGTATTGTAACCTTCTTAAAACTAACGATTTTAAGAAGTAATTAGTAACTTATTATATTATTACTAATAATTTAAAGGATACTAACTATTATTATAAAATAAATATTTATATTTTTAATCATAGCGCCCCTGTTAGTAGAAATTCCGGTAGTACTAATATTAGTACGGGTAACGCCTCTAATTCTTATAATATTAATAACGTTTTAATTAATTAAAATAATAATAAAACAGATTTTAATATTATTAATTTTACTATTTTTACTTATAAAAATATTCTTAATTAATATACTTATAACGGTAAATATTACTATTATAAAAATAATAATTATATTATTTATAATTATTTTACTTCTATTAATTATAGCGCTTAAGGCTTTTAATATAATAAGGGTAAGAAGAATAAGGGTAAGGGTAGAAGTAGAGGTCGCTATAATAGGTAGGAAATCTATACTACCGAAGTAATACCTACTACTATTACCGTTATTCTTATTATAGCCCCTACTACCGCTACTATTAATAGTAAGTATTATAATAAGCTAGAAAATGTTTAGTTTTTATATTTAGTCGTATATAGAAGCTCTTCTTATTATTATTATAAAAACGAATTTTAAATTCCCTAGAGTTAGAGGGTTTAGAGGAGGTTAGGATATAATTATTAAATAGTTCTACTTCTTTAAATTTAATACTTTTATTTTCCTACATTGTAATTAGATTATATAAAAATTATTATATTTCTTTTATTAATACTAACTATTTTGCGTTTACTTTTATTATTTACTCTTTTATTATTAAATATAACCTTCCCTATTTCCGCCTCCGCTAAGTAAAAAAGTTTATTCTAGCTAATAGAATAATTAAAAGTATTATTTCCGAAGGAATAATAATTAAATTCTATATTGGATACTATAATAAATTAATTACTTTTTTAATTTATAATATTTTTAAGAATTACCTAATTATTTTAAACTTTTTATAAATATAATATTATAAACCTAAAATTAAGTATAACTATTATAGAATATATTTTACCAATTTTACTTATAAGGGCCGTTATTTACCTATCGATTTCTCTAGAGATTAATTAGTAGCCCTAAGAGTTTTTACTAACCGCATTTCGGTCATAGTTATTTATTAGTAGAATTGCCCTAATTCCCCGACTAACTTTAACTCCCCATTTAGCCTTAACTCCCCGACTAACCTTAACTCCTTATTTACCCTTAGAAAATAAAATAATTCCCTCTACTAAAGTAATTTTAGTACTATTAGAACTAATATTAGGTAGTAGAATTATTCGCTTTATTTAAATAATATTAGTACTACCGATTTTTATATTAGGAATTTTCGAAGCTAGTTATTAACCTATTTCTATTCCTATTGAAATATTAATAATTAATAAAGTTAAATCTAAAGTTAGTATTATAAATATAATTACGCTTCTTATTAGGATTAAAAACTTAGCGCCCTATAACCTTTACGTCCGCTTTAACGGCTAGCGCGTTTTTATGGGTATAAAGCGCTCTTAAGCTTATTATTATTGTAATTTCGACGGCGCTTCTTCTATTAAAATTAGTAATATTAGAGAATTTAATATAGCGATTTTTAACTTCGTTTGCGAATTCTAGCGATTATAGCCGTATATTATAAACTATACCGAAATTAAGAGATTAATTATTATAACGGAAGTTTGGGATATAAATTTAATTAAAGAAATAATTATTAGTATTTTAGAGGGTAATAGTTAATAATATAAGGAAAGTTTCCCCCTACTCTTCTATAAGTTTATTAATAATTTGGTTAATACTTACTTATTAAAGGAATTTTAGGAAATTATAATTTTCGTTAAAATAATTTATTTTATTAGAAATTTTGATAAAGATATTCTACTTTATAAGAAAATAATCCGGTATATATACGTAGTTAAGATTTTTAATGAAAATATAAAGAAGTTTCTTAATAAGGCCGACCGTTTAATTAAGATTAAGGACGAGATTATTACTATTTTAAAAGAATTAGAGGAATAATAATATATCAATAAAGTAGTAGCCTTCCTCCTATTATTAGTTGAAGAAGTTCCTTCTAACCGTTTATATAATTATAGGATTAAATTCTAATTGGGAGCGACCCCTCCTAATACGTAATTACGCCGTATATCCCTAATCGAAGCCGTTATTATTAAAAAGTAGATTAACGAGAATTTAGGAAAGAATTTTATTTATTTATTATAGTCTATAGCCGTATCCCCTATCCTTTTAATAAGAAAGCCCGGCGGTAGCGTCCGTATTTATATTAACTATTATAATATTAATAATATAATACTAAAAATATATTATTTACTACCGTTAATTAAAGAGACTCTTAATATTATTTATTATATAAAGACTTTTATTAAATTCAATGTAATTACTATATTTAATAGAATTTGCGTAAAGGAAGAATATTAATAGCTTATTGCTTTTATTATCCGTTTCAATCTCTATAAATCTATTATTTGCCCGTTCAGCTTTTAAGGCGCCCTAGGGACTTTCTAGAATTATATTAATAATATTCTATATAATATTATTAATATATACGCGATAATATATTTCAATAATATTCTAATTTATTCAAATAATAAAAAAGACTACAAAAATTATATTAAGAAGGTTTTATAACGGATAATTCGAGTAAAGCTATAAATCGATATTAATAAATACGAATTCTATATTATAAGAATAAAATATTTTAATTTAATTATTACCCTAGGAGGACTCGAGATAGACCCTAATAAGGTATCCGCTATTAAGACTTAGGAGGCTCTAGAAATTAAAAGGGTACTATAATATTTTTTAGGTTTTACTAATTTCTATCGATAATTTATTAAATATTTTTCAATTATTATTAGTCCGTTATACGAATTAATAAAGAAGTTAGTAGGATAATAGTAGACCAACTACTATTAAAAATTATTTAAAGCTCTTAAGAAAGCTTGTAATAGTAATTTAATACTTTGGATTTATAATTAATTTAAATAAACTATTATCAAAACGGATGCCTCGAATTGGGCGTACGGTAATACTCTATCCTAATATAATAAGGAGGGTATTTTACACCCGGTTACTTACTTTAATTAATAGTATTCCTTAGTAGAATATAATTATAATATTTATAATAAAGAATTGTTAATTATTATTAAAGCCCTTAAAAAGTAGTATTCCGAATTGGAAGGAGCCTAAGAACTCTTCGAAATTTTTACTAACTATAAAAATTTAAAGACTTTTATAATTAATAAGTAATTTACCTCCTATTATATATAATAGTCCTAATTTCTTTCCTATTTTAATTTTATAATTAAATACTACTATAGATCCTTGTAAGTACGCTCTAACGTATTAAGTAGGAAGTTAAAAGACTTATTTAAAAACGAAACTAACGAGCGGTTATTATTTAAAAATAAAATTTTATTCAATTAAAATATTTTTATTAATAAGGCTTTTATTTTAAAAAATAGAAGTAAGGAGGAAGTCCCTATTGTTATTAAATATATTTATAAATTAGAAATTTTGAATGAGAAATTAATAAATAATTTAATAGTAGACAGCTATAAAAAGTTAATAATTCTCTAAAGTATTATTATTTATTTATCGGACCCTAACTATCGAGTATAGTTTAAAAAAGTTAAAGATTATATAAAGAGAATCCTTTTTATTAAATATTAAATAATTTAAAGACGAATATACTTTTATAGCACCGTTTTTATTAACCCTACTAATATAGAACTTTACTTCTTATTCCTCCGCTATATTTATAATTCGTTATTTACTAGGTACCCGGGCTACGAAAAAACTTATTCGTTACTATTATAGTTTTTCTTTTAATTAAGAATATATATTATTATAAAATTATACTATAAGGCTTATTTAATATATATTAAATTAAAGCTGTTATAATACGCCCCCTATAATTTTTTTAAAACTGCTAATAATATTATTTATACTATAGAAGGATATTTCAATCGATTATATTACTCTACTTACACCCTATTTACGCCGCGGGCAGGAATTTAAATATATTATTATTATTATTAATTACTTTACGAAAATAAAATACTATATCCCTACCATCGGTCTAATAATAGAAGAATTAGCAGAGCGCTTTATCGAAAAAGTTTATAATATTTATAATTTATTAAATTCTATTATTTTTAATTATAATACTTAATTTATTTTATAATTGTAGAGGGTTTTATTATTATAGTTGGAAGTTACCCTTAAACCCTCCTCCGCTTTTCACTCTACTATTAACAGCTAAATTGAATATATTAATACGGAGATAGAAAAGTATCTTCGCTTTTATATTAATTAGATTTAGGACGATTGGGTAGATTAATTATTAATTATAGAGTTTGCTAATAATAATTTAATTTTTAAAATTATTAGTATCTCTCCCTTCCTTACTAATTACAGTTTTTACTCCTATATAGGTATTAAACCGGCGAACTTATATTTATTAAAAATATTAGTAGTATAATAAATAGAATATTTTAAAGCTAATAAATTAATTAATTAATTCAAATAAATTTGAAACTTCGTTATAAATTAAGCCCGGTAAGTATAATAATATTACAAAGATAATACGAACGCCTATCGGTTAGATATACTAAAATATAAGGAGGGAGAAAAGATTCCTCTTAATATTAAGAATTTTAATACTAGCTAGCCCTACGCTAAATTTATACCCTTCTTTAAAAGCCCTTTTAAAATCTTTAAAGCGGATAACTATTAAATAATATTTAAACTCCTAATTAATATAAAGTATAGTTTAACGTTTTATATTAATAAAGTTAAACTATAGGACGAGGAAGGTCTCTTAAAATAAATAGTTATAGAGGAATAGGATATTCGTATTAATTATAATTAAATTATAAAGAGGATTAATAATAGGGGGGGATTTTATCGAATACGAATTTGAAAAAATTAATAACTATTAGAAGAATAATAAGGGTTATTAAAAGTACTTTATAATTTAAATACTCCTATATATATTATTATAATAATTATAGACCGATATATTTATAGCCCCCGATATAGTCCGGGCTTTCTACAATAGTTACTTCGAAGCACCATACTCTTTAGATTAGGCAGCGGCGGAGAAGAGGCAAAGGGAGAAGGAGGTAGAGCGGGAGGTTCTAATTCTATAATAGAGGTTATAATAATACTTACTAGCGATAATAGTAAAGGTTTTTTAAGAGCGGACCGTTCGTTTAATAGGGATTTCTATTATTTTATATAATAATAGTTAATTATATAGCTTCTTTTAGTCCGGGGAAGTATTATAGGGTTAGCCTATATACTTTATACTAGCGTATAGTAGCTTTTGAGACTATTATCACTATCGTCGCTGCCGGTATTATATTACTAGTAGTTAATTAGTTAGAGAGCTACCTATTGCGGGTCTGTAAACCCGCTAGTAGTTACCCTTATAAGGCTAGTCTTCTAGGTACTCGGCTATATACTTCTCTTCCTTTTTCCTTCGTACAATTACGTATAATTACATTTACTATCTACCTTTTACCCGTAATAGTAGTACTATTATACTTCTATTATCCTCTAACTCGCAGTAAGTTAACTTATACTAACTACTCTCACTACCTATAATACTACGATTTATTTCAATGTTATAAAAAATTTAAATTTATTACTGCTATCGTTCTTATTATTATCCTCCTCCTCTTTACTCTTAAATTTATTACTACTATTATTACTACTATTATCTTCATCTTCTTACTTCACCTTACCCCCTACTTCGACCTTGTCTAGTAAATTACTATTTAATTCATCCTCGACTTTATAACTAACTCCGGCTCTAAACCCCTCTCTTTACTATATCTTACTTAGTTTAGTAATATTAAGCCCAATACCCTTCGACTTAAAAAAATACTATACAATATACCTTAACGTTATTAAAAGGCTAGTAGCGAACCTAATTAATAC
This sequence comes from Neurospora tetrasperma FGSC 2508, assembly GCF_000213175.1. Lineage (NCBI taxonomy): Eukaryota > Fungi > Ascomycota > Sordariomycetes > Sordariales > Sordariaceae > Neurospora > Neurospora tetrasperma. The sequence continues at coordinate 3,812,709 of NW_009799099.1, read as the reverse complement.
TATATATTCTAGTACTATAGCACTTAACGAAATTATTCTAATACTCATTAGAGATGATAGGTAATTAAATATTAGGGTTAATACTAATATTAAAATATTTAATAAAGAAAATCTACTATACTATATACTACCTCTTTTTAATATTCTATTTACTCTTTATATAAATTAAATCCTAATAATACTCCAGCTACGTCTCTTTATATATACGGATAAGGTAATTCTACACATTACTATGATCCTTCTAATATATATTATTAAACTAATTAATATAGAGGATCTTTATTTTATATAGTAAAATAAAATAAAGAAAGGGAAGTCTTATAAGAAGGAGGAAGGCTTCTAGCTAGCCGTTTGTACGTAGTAAATATACTATGTAGCGAGCTAGAGTACGGGCTACGGGGTGGCCCGGGTACTATAGTTTGGATACCTAGACTGGGCACGGTATAGTATAGCAAGGAAGCTTCTATTAGCTTAGCTAATTTGGACTGTTATAGCTAGTCTAAACTATAATATAGTATAGATATAGAAATTTAGGAATTTCCTTATTAAATACCGGCTTATATGAGAAAGAAACTATTGTCTTCAATAGGCCTAAGCGTCTAGGTCTTCTCCAATATATTCTAGGCCTCTTCCGACAATGCTTAGGTCTCCTCCGATCTATTTGTCCGTCCGGGCGGCGCCGGGGCGTATTGGAATGTACTAGTATTATAATAGTAAAAGCGGTCGAGGTCCGGGAGCTCTAATAAGTTCTAGGAAGCCGGATAGCGGCTAGGGATAGCTAGTTAATTAACCGGCAGGTAGACTAGGGGGTTGAAGTTTGAGAGGGTAGTTAGTATTCAAGAAGGTGACTAGTACTCGAGAGGGTAACTAGCACTTAAGAAGGTGATTGGTACTTAAGAAGGTAATTGGTATTCGAGAGGGTAATTAGTATTTGAAAAGGTAATTAGTAGTCTCTTGTACTTAAGAGAAAGAGAGAGAGAGAGGTATTTAAAAGAATTATAACTATAGAGAACGCTAGTTCTATAAATAAATAGAAAGAAAGAGAAAAAGGGGTATAAATAGGAGCTTTCTAACTAATACTAATTGTAGGAAACTAGTAAGGAAGTTGATATGGCTATTAGAGCTAGTATAAGCTATAAAGAACTAATAGAGAGGTTGATACGGTTATTAAAATTAGTAATAGAATTAGCGAAGGGGGTAATAGCTATATTAATTAGTAATACTAGTATTATTATTAAAAATCGCTTAATTACTAAGAGAACTACTTGGCTGCTCGTATACGAAAGAAGGGAGTAATAACTTCGTTGTAAGGTAAGTAAGAGCTACGGAGACTTCCGGGACCTAAGAAAAGCCGAATCTCAAGTAAGGAAAATAGGCTATATAGATCGGCAATACTCGGGGTATAAGAAGGAATCGTAGTTATAGATATTAGTTAGTAGTCTAATTAATTAATTAGAACGTTCTAGTAGTTTAATTAGCTAGCTATTATTAGAGTAGTCTAATAAATTACTATCTAGTTAATTAGGATATTATTATAGGTAATAATAAAAGACTATAAATTTAAGCTCTTCAAGTAAGGAGTAGCCAGTTTAGTAGGCTCTTAAGTAGTGGGTTTAAAAGTGGTAAGTTTGCTTGGTTTTTGAAAGGAAGCGCTTAATAGTATAGATTTTATAATTTATTACAACGCCCGTATTATTATTACAAATGAGGGTAAATTAAGAAGAGTCGTAATATATAGTAAGCTTAGCGGAGGAAGCTTGCTTAATTTAATAAAAGGAAGCTTAATTCAATGAGAGCGGTCGAGAAGCTTATTATCTTAATAATAAGAGGGAGTTTAATTTAACCAAAGAGCGGTTAAGAAATTTATTATCTTAGGGAGTTTGGCTCGCGGTCGGTCGGTGCGCTAGGAGATTCGCTTTAGCATAGAGAGGAGAAATCTACAATCTACAATACTATTATTACAACGAGTAAAAGGTAGTAAGGAAATTTTAATGAGAGTAATAATTAGTAATAATAGTTATTATTTACTTTGCTATTATTACGACGAGTAAAAGTAAAGAGGAGTTGTTATTATAAATAGTAGTAACGGTTAACTATTATTTGCTTTGCTATTTTTGTAAACGAATAAAAATAAATAAGGTTGTCATCGGTAACGCGTAGTATATTTAATAAAGAGGACTACTTAGTGGTAATTGTAGAACTAACGTTCTATATAAACGGGAGGTCGTTCAATTAGATTAGTGCGCTCGCGATTTAAATAATCCTAGCGATTTAAATAATCGAAGCGAGCTTAATAGAGAGGGTAGTAGTAACTATGGGATCGACGTTACTATCTATAATAAAAGATCATTTAGTCGGATTGGGCTAGGCTTTGCGATTTAGATAATTAAGTGAATCTATTTTAGAATAGGGGTACGAGGAGTATATTATTCGCAATAGTTACTACCGTAGAGTTGTAGCTACTATTTAATATAGGGGATTTTTATTTTATATAGTAAAATAAAATAAAGAAAGGAAAGTCTTGTAATAGGGAAATTCCTAGATTTCTATATCTATACTGTATTATAGCTTAGACTAGCTGTAACAGCCTAGATTAGCTAGGCTGCTGGAGGCTTCCTTACTATACCGTGCCCAGTTTGGGTATTTAAATTGCCGTGCCCGGGCTACTCTATAGACTGTACTCTAGCTTACTATACTATATATTTACTATATATAAACGGCTAGCTGGAAGCCTTCCTCCTTCTTATAATATCTTCTCTTTTACCTTCTATACTACAAATCGCCTCTAGCCAACGTAGTATCTGGAAGCAATGGTCCTTACTGTGTGACTAACTATATTATCCATCCCTATATTATCTTGTAAGAAGGAGGAAGGCTTCCAGCTAGCCGTCTGTACGCAGTAGATATACTGTGTAGCGAGCCAGAGTACAGGCTACGGGGTAGCCCGGGTACTACAGTCTGAATGCCCAGACTGGGTACGGCACGGTACAGTAAGGAAACCTCTATCAGCCCAGCTAATCTGGGCTATCATAAACCCAGTGTTGGGGGTTAGATATAGAGCTAGGATAAATCAATACCCTCTATAGTATTAGAGGGCTCTAGGAGGTCGTCTTAGGAAGCTATCTCGCCGTTTAGTCAATTACTAATATTATTTACTTTCTACACAACATTACAAAGCACAACAAGGTCGACCCCTCTCTCTAAAAGCGGTATAAATTTCTAGGCACGGGCTACGCTCAATACGGTTAATAACGACAAATCCGGTTAATCAAGCACTAATACGGTCATCCTAGTACGGCTCTAGTACGGTTACTACGTTAAAATCGGTACAATCACTAGCGTACTGGGCGCCAGCGTATCGAAATGTACCGAAATATTTCTGCACGAGGTGGGTGTGCAGGATGCCGATCAGGGCCTTAGAGAATCCGACGAGCTGACCTAAAAGTGTAGGGTGCGGATAAGGCCGGTGGTCACAAATGTTTTTGGTAGAGGTAGTTGATGTGTGTGGACGACTGAAAGGGGGTCAATGACGTAGCCGTCTTACTACACTCGCCTAATACCACTTTACACTTCAGTGCCGATTTGTTTGTTAGCTCAAGACCTCGAATCAACTCCCGTAGGCGTTTATATACTCCCGTAAATCGTTCCGTTCCATGATTAAGTCGTGATCTTACCTTGAACACACCATGATTTTCACTAATACATCATGTTCAATCTTGTCACTGCCTTTGTCATTCGTTGATGTTTGGGGCAATACGGGATAGATTTCGTCTAGTGTAATAGTAGGTGTACCAAGCTAACAAACAAACCAGCATTAGACTGTGCTTCATCCCAACAACGCATTCAGTCAGAGTTCAATTCGATTTGTAAGAGTAGCATAGGCCTACTACGCACTTGCGTAGGACGGAAAACAGTTACCTAAGAGTTGGCTTTCGAGTGCGGAGATAAGCGGCATTCGGACTTTGGAATACCTCGACGTGCGAACACCACAGCAACCGGGCTTCGTGATACTCCATCAAGTGAACAACACACCATTACTCTTGGCTTCTATAATCAACCTCTTTTCCGACAACCACCTGATCTATAACGTATATAATTCGACTATATTTACTCCAGGAACCTCTCTTTGGTCTTCTAACTCCCTTAGCCCACGGCCCGTCGTTTCTGCACAAATCAACGTGAATGCGACCTTTCACTCCCGCCGGCACGAAGACATTTCTCCTTCGCCAGGCCATCACCTCTCCCAAACCACCAAGGACCATCACCACCACTCGACGTCTTCACCTCACTACCATCAAGATGTCCGAAGCAACCCCCCACCGCATCAACATCACCCCCTCCAACATCGGCCTCTGGTCCAAGTCCCCCACCATCCACCCTCAATCCCCCACCGCTTCCACGCTCCTCTCCGACCTCCTCCAAGCCGACATGCACCACCATCACGTCTTTTTCAACAAAGACGGCTTCCACAACCACATCCCTCACCACCTCCTCGCACTGTACGGGACCTCTGCCCCCTCTGAAGCGCTGCAGAAAGCCTACGACGTTAACGCTTCCTATCAACGCCCTGCGTTGCCAGAACACCAGGAAGTCGTGTCCGACTTGATCCAGAACTGGCGGGACGACGCAGGCAAGTACCTGGGGAAAGAGGAGCACTACCCTGATTTCCTGGCCTTTTTCAAGCGGGAGATGGATTCCCGCGGGGGAAAGTATGAGGAAGTGGTGAATGAGTATTTGTTCTCGGGCACGCCCGAGGCGGATAATTTGTTGGTGAGGCTGTACAGCGGGTTCTTGCATCCGCTGATCCAGCTTATGTACGGCCTGGAATGGAGACAGCCGGCGATTGTGGCGGAGGGGTTGGCGCAGGCGGCTGTGCATGGGGATGAGATTGGGGGGTATCTCCTGGGAGCCGAAGAGGCCGCAAAAGCTAGCAAACTGGAGGAGGATATGGGTATGGGGAGGGTTGTGGAGGACTTGTTGGAAAAGGGAGTGAGAGGGAACGAAAAGCTGGCGAAGGCGGCGAGGATGAGTGATGCGAATAAAGTTAGGGATGGAGTGTTGAAGAGGGCCAGAGAGGAGGCGATCCAGTTGGCGGCCAAGGTGAAGGTGGGAAAGGAAGAGTTGCAGGAGAGGACGGCGGAGATGTATGATTCCGCCGTGTTTATGGCGGGTGCGGCGGCGTTGGTGAAGAGGGATACGAAGTTGCCGAGGTTTGATTTCTTCTTGATGTGAGTTTCTTCGTCTGGTCTGGTCACGTACCGCTGCCCCCCTTGAATTCAGGAAGGGGTAGGCAAGGAGTTGGACGGGAAGATTGATACTGACTGACGGACGACTTTCTACAGGCACCATGTCACCTCAGCACCGTTTTTCACGACAGTCAACGCACAGGATTGGATATCACTCGACACCAAGGTCCGTCTTCTCGAGTGGAAGATCAGGATGGATCTGGTTCAGTATGCGGCGCGTGGAGCGCCGGAGTTGTCGCTTGATGCTATTACTTCTTATCAGCCTAAGGAGAAGGAGGCATCTGGGGCTCCTGAAGGTGAGTTGATGATTACCTCGCTTCTCTCGGCCTTGAACCGCTACTTATTGATGATTTCCAAGAAATCATTTCCAACCTCCATTTCTTTGAGGACGATGGCCACAGCATCAAGCTTGCCCGAGCTGCACGGATTTGCCAGCTCTATTATCAAACAAGAGATGACGATTACTGGAACAAGGTCTATCACCTGATTGTCGACTCGGTCCTCGCACCAGGGCCAAACTGGGTGCGTAGCTGTGGGTTCGATGAGGCATGGGAGGATGTTCCGAATGTCGAATAAAAGGCACCCAGCAATCCACAAATGTTGGACTAGGGGGGTATAGCATTGCTTTCACACAGTTTCGCATGGCGTTGTAGTTGTATCCCAAATCCCCTTTTTTCTCTATTGCCATGAATTGGTATCAAAATCATCTGTACAAGTTATAAACTAGAATGCCGGTTGACAAACATTTTCCGTATCAGCGCCTATCCTATGTGTGGTACCCTTCCTTACCGTTACAAAAATCCTATAGTACTCTAAATCCTAGGACCTATTCCAAACCGATCCACTCGTCTTCGCTGGCGTTCCCCTCATCCTGCTGCATGACATCGTTCAAGCTCATACCACCAGCGCCCGGCTGCTCATCCGAGTCGGTGGTAGCCCACTCAAGCGCCAAGGTCTTGGTGGTATTAGTCTCCTTAGCAGCGCTCGCCTGACCGAGGAGGTAGTCAACCATGTAGACGTTTTCATCGGCCAACTTCCTGATCTCATCCCTCATCTTGGAAACAGCCCTTGCGACAACACGAAGCTCAACATCGACCTTGCCGCGGTTGGCAGATAACCACGCGCCGTGCTTGTCAACCAGAGCCTTGATCCAAAGAAGACAAAATTCAACGTGTGGGCTCTGCTCGGTTTGCGCAGCAACGTACCGCAGCAGCCTGGCAACGTACACGTTGGGGAACTGCTCGACCACCAGAGGGATGTCGGTGTAAGGGATGGCCTGGAAGACACGCTGGATCAGACCGGCCTCGTTCAAGCGGAAAGCCATGACGAGAGCCTTGAGGTAGTCCTTCTCCTTCTCGAGCACGGCCAGGGTAGAGGTGGGGGTGATCTCCATGTTGAGGTCAAAGGGATCGAACTGGATGGTGGTGTCCAGGCTGTAGATCAAAAGACCTTCTGTGGAGGCGGCGCAGAAGGCACTTCCGTTCGGGGAGAAGGCAACGCCGTTTACTCTCACTTCGGGGTTCTTCCTCCGTGCGGAGGGGTCGCCGCGCTTGGAGCCTGGGAGTGACCTGTCTATCCTGTCCTCGAAATCGGAGGCCTCGCCTTGCTCGTCCAGGAGACCCTGGGGTCCAGCCTCGGTAAGAAGCTTGCTGTTGAGGAACTCCTGAGTGCCTTGGATTGAAAGATTGACGCTCACGGTGTACTTCTTCAGGAGAACCATGGTGGTGACGGAGTACAAGCAGATATACTTGCTGTTTCCGCCGGCCAAAAGGCACGATCCGTCTGTGCTGTATCTGATGGTGTTGAAAGCCTTGGTACCGGCAACATTGGCCGCAGTCCTGCGATCACCGATCTTGCGACCGCCGGAGACATCCCTGCGCCCATCAAGACCAGCTTGCTGCTCAGCTTCCGAGACCGACCAGAACGACAGGTTGCCGTCGAGAGTGGAGATGGCAATCTGGAGAGAGTCTGGCCTAAAGGCAATGTCGAGAACATCCGAATTGAGCTGGAGAGGCTCGCTTGTTTGTGTGCGGTTGAAAATGGACCAGATACGGGCAGTGCGGTCCCAACTACCACTCACAAGAAGACCGCCGTTAGGCGCGAAGGCCAAGGATGACACAGGGCCCTCGTGTCCCGACAGACGATCTAGGAGCTGGCCAGTCTGGACAGACCAAATATGAATGTCGAAAGAGTCAACGGAGCCAGCCGCCACGATTTCGCCACTAGGATCAACAGCCATGCAAGAGAACGATAGCCTCTCTGGTGCTGTAAAGGTCCTGAAGTTTCTGTACCTGATCAAGTCCCAAGCCCTGATAGAACCGTCCAAACTCGAGGTAAACAGGACATTGCCCTTTTTGGAGAACTCGCAAGCAGTGATACCGCTAGTGTGCTCTGTGAAGGTGACAATGCAAAATCCCGATTCCGTATCCCACACCTTGATCTTTCCATCATCGGCGACTGTGACAATCCGCTGACCGTCCGGAGAGTAAACGAGGGAGTTCATCGAGTCGAAATGGCCCTGCTGCTTGAGAATGTACGACTCGGACTGCCACTCCCACACCAAAAGCTGACCAAGCTTGGATGCGCCAAACGCCAGCCACTCGCCGCTCTTGTTGATCGTCACAAAGTCGATTTCGTTCTGGGAGATGCTGAGAGTGTGGATCATGTTGAAGTCGGGCATTTCGTAGAGGCCAAAGATACCGTTCGAGAAACCGGCAACCAGCAAGTTCGATTCGGGATGGAAAGCGGCGCATCGTACGGTGGCGCTGTTCTGCATGAAATAGTGCTTGTTGACTATCCTCCACGCCAGGTCATCATCGTCCACCATATCCTCGTCCTGTCCAAGCTTCGCAACGTATTGCCAGTCGAAAACGGCGCCGTCCTTGCTGACTGTGTATATCGTCTCTTGATCCTTGGAAAACCACGCGCCCACGACACCCTGCCTGTGACCGGCCAGAACCGTAGGTGTGAACCCCTCCTCTTGATCAACACTCCATATCCTTGCTGTGAGATCCTTGGAAGATGTGAGGAAGAATCGCGAGTCGTGGGACCACTCGATGTGACGGACATCGTCAAAGTGTTGGACGTGGGTATGGTGCTTGACGAAGGGCGCAAATTCGAGCTCGCCGTCGGCGTTGGCGTCGGGTGTTGAGGGAACGTGCCAAACCTCGATTTTCCTGCCGAGTCCAACAATGAAGTGGCGCCCCGATGGCGAAAAGGAGAGAGCGGTTACTGGAGCCTTGAAGGAGAAGTGATATAGTACTACGCGCCGGGGCACGTTGGTGAGAATCGCTTGGCCATCTTCGTCTATGGAGAGTAGGAGGTTGCCCTGGGGCGTGAGACCGATACGCGCAATGTTCTTTCGGTGGGAGAAGGGAAGGGTATATGATTTGTTACTGCGACCGTGTTAGCCAGCTTACAAGCTATGCACCAGGCAGGTGTAGGGAATCTTGAGACGTACTCGACAAGGTTAAAGACTGTCACCCTGTTGCCAACGGGCGAGAAGAGATGGGTACCGTCCGGGCTGAACAAGAGGTTGCCCTGGCAGTAGACTGTGCCCAGTAGATTAGAAAACTTGAAGTCGGTCTTCATTTTCAAACACTATTCCATGCCTCGACTGTCAATGTTGAAGATGGGGCAGAACTGGGATAGTATCTGGGGATTCGATTATGTACAGGAACTGGAGGACTCTTTCGAGTCTGTATAAGTGGAACAGAAGTTCAGTTACAGGCTGCTGCTGTTGCGCCTAGACCGCCCGTACGTTCAATGGCGATTCTGCCAGCCAAAAATTTCATAAACTTTTTGGCGGGGAATGGAGTCGGGTTAGCTCCTCGCTTCGGCACCAGCTGGCAAAAGGCTTGGCATGTCTGGCAGCCTCACCGACCGGCGCAGCGAGACCAAGCACGGTCAGCACAGTGCAAGGCTGGCAGAGCTGGCAATCAAAGGGTCAAAGGGTCGACCAACTGAAGTTTCCATGGCAATGAATGGCTGATCACCGCCAATGGCGCTAGCAGGGAAGGCACGCATCGATTAAATGCTCGGCGAGGGTACCTGGCAAGCGCGTTTCAGTGGAGAGCTGCCAGCGTCCGTCTCTGGGGACCTGGAATTGGGGAAGTGTGGGAAGCAAGTGGAAAAGGGGAGGGTCCACTCATTTCCCAGCCGCGCAGCCAGTCAAGAGCGGCCTTGTGTGGTGGCAGCTCTACACTACTGCAGAATGCCGGGCTCGAAAGGTGCCATTGGATTATATGGATCGTGTACCGTGCGCCTTCTCGGCATCATCACAGACGGCTGCCGTGCCCCCGCCCAGGCACCTCATCTGGAGGAATCGAATGCTGCTTGCTCGCTGCTTGCTCCGTCTGCTGCCGCGGCCCTGCAGTGCCTGGAGTGCTTCCTGGGGTGGGCTTTGGCCTGGCGCTCCCGTCCCCGTCGCTGGTGCTCTCTCCTGCGTGGGTGTGTGGTGCTGGGTTGGGCCAGATGAATGTGGTGTGGAAATTTGAACAGGTAAATTCCCCTGAACGAAAGCACAGAGCTCCACGACGGGTCCCCCGTCCACTCACCACTGCAGTTCCATCCCCCGTCTGTCTCTCGCTCCCACCCATCCACTGTCAACACCAACCTAATTTCGATTCCCATTCACGACCACCACAATACCCGTACACCACGCATCCCGCCCGACGCTCTTTTTCTCCAATTGCCGGTGCTTCTTCTCGCCGTTACAGCAACGGGATCGTGACTTAATCCTCTACCCATAATTATCTCCCAGTTTCGTGTTTCGCCCAGCTGAAGATGGCCCCTGCCACTACTGAGAGCGCCTCACCGATTGGCATTGCCAATCTGCCCAACCAGCGACACAAGATTGTTGCTAAGAGAGGCGCTGCTTTTACTATTATGGTGCGCTTCACCGTCCAAAGCTTGCTGAACCTCGTGTTTGTAAAACCAATGCTGACGGCGTGGTTGGATAGGTTGCTGGCGAGTCCGGCCTCGGCAAGACCACCTTCATCAACACGTTGTTCTCCACGACCATCAAGAACTATGCCGACCACAAGAGGCGCCACCAGAAGCAGGTCGACAAGACCGTCGAGATCGAAATCACAAAGGCTGAGCTCGAGGAGAAGTTCTTCAAGGGTACGGCAGCAGATTACGCAGGGGGACCTTGGTGTCTTGTAAGAGAGCTCTGTCTAACCAGCTTATAGTTCGCCTGACTGTTATCGACACCCCCGGCTTTGGTGACTACGTCAACAACCGCGACTCGTGGATGCCCATTATCGAATTCCTCGACGACCAGCACGAGTCCTACATGCTCCAGGAGCAACAACCCCGCCGTCAGGACAAGATTGATCTCCGTGTCCACGCCTGCTTGTACTTCATCCGCCCCACCGGCCACACGCTTAAGCCCCTAGATATCGAGGTCATGAAGAGACTCTGCTCTCGCGTCAACCTCATTCCCGTTATTGCCAAGGCCGACACTCTCAGCCCTGCCGACCTGGCGAGGTTCAAGTCCAGGGTAGGTTTTTCCCTTGAAGATACCACCCATCATCGCTAACCATGATTTCTAGATCCGTGCCGTCATCGAAGCTCAGGGTATCAAGATCTACCAGCCACCTATTGAGGAGGATGACGAGGCTGCCGCACAACACGCACGCAGCTTGATGGCCGCTATGCCCTTTGCCGTTATCGGCTCCGAGAAGGATGTTAAGACCAGCGATGGACGTATTGTCAAGGGCCGTCAATACTCGTGGGGTGTGGCCGAGGTCGAGAACGAGGAACATTGCGACTTCAAGAAGCTCCGTTCGATTCTTATCCGCACCCACATGCTGGACCTTATCCACACAACAGAGGAGCTGCACTACGAGGCTTACCGCGCCCAGCAAATGGAGACACGCAAGTTCGGCGAGGCTCGCCCAAGGAAGCTCGACAACCCCAAGTTCAAGGAGGAGGAGGAGGCTCTCCGCAAGCGCTTCACAGAACAGGTCAAGATCGAGGAGCAGCGTTTCAGGCAGTGGGAGCAAAAGCTCATTGCCGAGCGCGACCGTCTCAACAAGGACCTCGAACAGACCCACGCCCAGATCAAGTCCCTCGAGATGGAGCTCGAGTCTCTGCAGGGAAATGCCGTCCGCAGCCACGGTCGCCGCTAAGCGGTTATCACGACTTTTGCGGTATCCTCTACAAGGGTGACCACCGTCTCCCGTTCTATCGAGCATTAATGTACCTGCGCCTCGATTTTTTTCGACATGTTTACGTGAAGACGAGCTGGGCGACTTACATACCTTGAAAGACGATGTTCATGGATATGCTGCGGTTTGGTAGGATGGCGCGGTCATCAATCGAGGCTTGTTATAGAAGGGGAGGCTCCTCATGTTTTTATACACTTGCCCGGGTTTCCCTCATCTTCCACAGACCCTTTCTGCATAGCCCGAATCGCGCAGGGAGGCCCAGGAGATGGGGATAAAAAGTTACAGATATTTGGAAGATTTCGAGCGGCAACTGACATTTTACCACACCCTTTACACTTAACTTTACCCCATCACGCCAGTTTTTTTTTTTTTTCTGTCCGTCTTAGCTACGATGTAATTCTGATAGCAACCCCCCCTTTCAATGATACCAAATAATGAGAAAGGCTACCACTTTTGAGTACAAGCCTTGACTTTATGACTGTAGTGCTTCAAATTGAGAGTTGACAACGGTCACTGAGCTGAGCACAGCTTGTGCTACTAAAGTAAGTTGCTATTTCCATATCATGCCCAGTTAACGATATTGCGTGAAAAATACAAGAGGTTGCTCCGTACACCAAGCCCGACTTAGCACACGCGTGAATAATCTATCCGTTACACCAGGTCACTGTGATGCCCTTCCTATGCTCTTCTGAACCGAACCATTCAAGTAATGATTACTGGGTATAATTCCCTCCTCCTCCCATTCCACCCATCTCACTTGCACTTCATTGGATATCCTCTAAACGGCATCCATTGTCGCCCGCGTCGTCAGCTGCTCATTCTTGTTCCCCAGCTTCGAGATCTGCAAGAACGCATCCACCCCATACCCTTCCAGACTATGCAGCGCCAGGCTACCAGCCCAGTACTCAGCGTACACCCTGCTCAAAGGCAACCCCATGCCCAGGCGTAGGTTCGGCGGGCGGCTTGTCAGCGTTGCCAACGAATTGCAGTAGCCCGGGTCGCCGGGGAAGTTGTTCCCGTTGTGAATGCCTTTGATCTGTTGTTTTTGTTGCTGTTGCTGTTGCTGTTCCTGCCGCTGTTGTTGCAATTTGCCCACCGTTGTCCCAGCTTCGCTAGAAGTAGTACCCTCGACCTTGAGCTCCTGCATCGTCGCCGCCATCTTGGGCACCTGTTCCAGATTCGTCAGCAGCTGCTGACTCGCGGGCCCTTTGCTAAAGGACCACAAGTACGGCAGGACGTCCTGCTGAATGCCGCCACCTTGGTCCGAGATGCGAATGATGACGTGTTGCTGGCTTTCGCAAATTGTCACCTCGATCGCAGGCGGCGGGCCAATCTCGTCGATCTTCCCTCCCGCTGCCGCTACCTTCTCCTTGTAACGCTGGTGTTTCTCCACCACGGCCTGCACCGAATTACGGAGTAGCTCGCCGATGATGTACTCGAGATGGCTGAGGATATAAGGGAAATTGGCCTCCAGGTGTCCGTCGATTTTGATCTCGGGGATCGCCACGTCGGGCCCGTATGCGTGCTGCGCAATGTCGCGGATGGCCTGGCCGCATCTTTCGACGACATCCTTGGCGACGCACTTCAAAAAGACTTCGCCGATGAACTCGGATTCCGAAAGCTTGGCGCCGGGGGAGAACCAAGGCGCGTGGAAGGTGTCGGTTAGAGCCAAGTGCTGCTCGGCGATGACGCGGCGCGAGATGCGAGAACGGAGAATTGTGTTCATGAACTTGTCTAGCTCTTTGGCGTCCATGAGTCCGGCTGACTCCAGTATGCCCATGGCTAGCTTGGGGATCACGGTCAGGTGCGCTTTGAGGTTGGAGCGGATGGTGGCGCATAGGGCGTCGTTGTCTTCGAGCGTTTTGATTTCGGGGACCTTGCGGAAGGTGTCGAAAGCGGAGTAGTAGAGATCGTAGACTTCGTTCATGTGTGGGTTGGTTACTACTACGTAGGGGAGCCGTTGCATGTCGCGGATGCGGTGGGCAATTCTGTCCGAGTTGTCGCATACATAGTCAGATGCTGTAACTCTGGTAGTCTCGATGTTGGAGAGTCCGTCTGGAGCTTACCTCGTCGGAAGCTCTGTTCGCACATAGTTGGCAGAGCTAATCAACCTCGACTCGGTCAAGGAACGGCCAAAGACCATCAATTGGCGCAAACTGATCGGTCGAGCTTCCTTTGCGACCCATCTGTAAGTGAAGAGAACACATTGTAAGCGTGGGCTCCTGGTGCATGTGATGTCAAGGCAAGGACAGGAAATCCGCATACTCGTCTAGAACAGACACCGGGCGCCATTTCGGACTGTGCTGGCTATGTGTACATCGAGTCTGAGGGGTTGGAGATATCGTTCGTGCCCTTGGTGTTGCTGATAGTCTTGGAGTTGCGACTGAAGTAGAGCTCGTGCAGCTCCGAGTCATCGCCCACTTGAGGAGGAGCTGTCCTCGGCTTGTTTCTCTCCGCGCCACCATGCCCAGGTCTCCCGCCGTGCACATCAGCCGGACGGGCGCTTTCGCATTTTGCAGCAAGAAGCACGGCATACCGTCGGTGCCATGCGAAACAGAGTAATTTGGTGAAGAGAGGGAAAAGGAACTTGGAGTCGGGTTGTCGCAAGATTATCAGGCTAGAGGTCGTGTTGTGTCAGGGTTGGAGAGCGATAATCGGAGCCAGATGCACCTCTCCACTAGTGTAGAATGCCTGGGCCCCGCTGGTTATCACGAGCTTGGTTTAGTGTTTACGTTAGGGGGGCGCGGGATGAGGGTCAGGGGCTTGGAGCTTTTTTAGGTTGCCGTGGCCCAAATCATATCATATGCTTTTGGTTTACGAACACTCGGTGACACCTCATGTAATGTAGTAGCCACGGAGCCACGGTAGATTGGCGTCTATTTGTGTCAAAATACTTGGGTATGTTAAGCCAGATTTTCCCGTCGTTAGGGCAGTTACCTCGTTCAATATGTCCAAGTACTGGATGGACGTCCTCGCACTGCATGCATGACGGATGCGAAGGGAACAGTTGCTCCCACTCGACCCCACACTCGGCCTTTGCCGACTGAGTTGATCGGACGTCATTCGAACGACGGACGTGAAAAAAACGGTAGCCGGTGAATCCAGTCAACTGAAATGGAGGTGCTGATGACCTCAAATTCCCAAGACACATGGAAGTGTTGTTGCCCAGATGTTAAGCTCCGAATTATATGGTAGATGGGCAGTTAGGTCTATTATCACAGCTCTGGCGCGAAGCTGAAGAGCTTCAGGTTGTTGTGTTCTTGGCCACCTTGAAACACTGAGAACAGATTCGTACTGGACAATCAACCGGCAATACTTACGTCACTAATGAATCGTCTAAGTACTGTGTAAATAAGAACGCAAAATTCGGGCGAATAATGGTTTGTTTAGTCGAGAAAGCGCATGCAAACAGATCGGTGCTTTGACTGAGGGTAGGTCGCGATACTCCTGTCACCATAACACCTGAATATCCTCTGGCCCGGTCTCAGTCAAAAGTGTTGATGGAGTACCCATTGAACACATCAGCAGCTGTTAGCTGGAGGAAGAGATCCAGGCCACGAACCAGGTTGGGTATCTCTCACGTCATTCAAGTTTGGGAGCTTCGAGTTTGCTAGAAGCGGCGGCTAGTGAGCATGTTATGCACTAACAAATTAGCTGGCTGCTTAGCACAGCTTGCGATAGGTTGTGAGGGCTTGGCTAACAAGCAGCCTGACCTGATACTAACATCACAGAAACTCGCCTACGCGGGCGCGGGGTGATCCAGCCCAGACCAACAGCCACAATACTGTGATCCCAATGAATGTCGAACAGAGGGAGTTGCTGTGACCGAAGGAGTCTGGCCACAATACCTTTTGAATTCAGCACTATGAATTCAAAATATCGATTGTGCCTGGTAGATTGTTAAGAGGAAGTGCTCTATAAGAGATCACAGATACCGCGGTTTTGCCAGGATGTTAAACTCCATGTCTAGAGGTACATGGACTGCATCTGACTGAAGAAACGAACTGTAGAAGTCTGTAGGTCAACAACATGTCCGTTACCTTGCGTGTAGGTAGTAACATTCCATATACTTTGCTGCCATTCAACAACTGAGCGCGCGGCCGGGCAACCGCGGCGGGCGACGGAACCTATCGAAGAAACCCATTTCGACAAGACAAGAAAGAAAGAAACCGTGACCTCCAATCACTACACTTCCACCTTCTTCACCTTGTTCCTCACTGCCACTCCCGTCGCTGCATGACCTCTGGCTGCATCCACCAACGCAAGGCCAAGACTCACCATTACAGTCCACCACAGTCTAGCATCACCTAGGATCTACCTGCGCCTGCCTGCGCTGCTCCATATCGCCAACCTTTATTTCCTCTTCCCATCCTCTTTCCACTTGCTTTCCTCACCACGACCGATCTCCTCTCCGGCCTGCTGACGACTTGCGCTCTTAGTCAGTCAGTCATTCATTCTTTCGAGAGTATCCTCCGCCCGACCCAAACCTCCCCGAAGACTCCGCATCGCCTGCCAAAAGTCGCAGCACATACCAGGTTTCCTTGAAAGAGACGGGAAGGAGCATACACCGGGCCACGCAGCTCACTGCTTGGAAGGAGCGAGGCTTAGTCCACGTTGCGTCGACAGTCGTCCCTTCAGTACGCCCGTTGTCGCCGGCGCGATCCGCAACTTCCTGCAACTCTGACCTCTGCAGCTACTCGCTGTAGCCCACTGGCATTATGGTGAGTGCTCTGTCTTTGATGCACTCAGCTGCACCAGAAGCACCATTACCGTCACCCGCGCGCACCTTTTGTTTCCCCTCCATCTTCCTCAACAGCTCGGGAAGCAAGTCGAGCTCAACATCTATCTACCTTTCCCATGCACCCGATCCTCCCGCGAGCCGTTGCCTGTCTAGTTATATCATTCCTCTCTGTTGTTTGCCTCTACTTGCCTCTCGGTGTTCAACATGGGCAACCCCACCAACCGCGCTCTTCTGACTCCCTCGCCATCCCCGCCATCTGACGACCGGGTTGCTAATCTGCCTATCCGCACCAAGGATGACCAAAACCCCCAAGCCCCCTCGCCCAACGCCATGTTGGTCGATACACCCGAGGAACACATTGTCGAACCAAACGGCGTCGATAATGACGAGGTCGCAATCATCACCCCGGAGGCTGACGAGAAGGAGGCTCCTGTCCTTGCCACTGACTGTGAGTTGGATAAAAACAACAACAACAACACAACTTCCTTCCTCCTCGGGGCTCTGCAACTGACGCTGTTTTAGACAAAGCCATGAAAGAGCACGTCCTTCCAGCCCTAATCGACGAACCCCCAATCCTTGAGGACCAGGTTCACACGTGGGAGATCAAGGGTTGGCGCAACCTAAACAAGAAGGAGCATGGTCCCATCTTCCATGCTGGTGGCTTCCCATGGTCAGTATTCCTCGGTGGTTTCTTTACGTCTGCTAAGGATACTAATATTGTTCAAAAGGCGGATTCTTCTTTTCCCATATGGCAATAATGTTGACCAGTGCTCGATATACCTGGAACACGGCTTCGAAGCGGACGAGATGCCCGAAAAATGGAGCTGCTGCGTTCAGTTTGCGCTCGTGCTATGGAATCCTAACGACCCTTCCGTCTTTCACCACCATTCCGCCCATCACCGTTTCACCAAGGAAGAGAGCGATTGGGGTTTTACACGGTTTCTGGAACTCCGGAGGCTGTTCAGTCAGCCTTATGACGGTTCAAGCCGTCCTCTCGGCGAAAATGAAAGCGTCAACATTAGCGCCTACGTCAGGATTGTCGAGGATGAAACAGGAGTTTTGTGGCACAACTTCAACAACTACGATTCGAAGCAGGAGACAGGCTACGTCGGTCTCAAAAACCAGGGCGCCACTTGCTATTTGAACTCACTCTTACAGTCGCTCTATTTCACCAATGCTTTCCGCAAGGTAAAGAGATCAACATCTTGTTCCTTTTTGCTCTGTTTCCCGCCCGCATGCTGACTGGCTTGCAGATTATCTACCAAATTCCTACCGAGCAAGACGAGAGCATGATGAACAGCGCCTATACTCTACAACGACTCTTTTATCAGTTGCAAACATCAAATACTGCCGTGGCTACCAGTGAGCTTACCAAGTCTTTTGGATGGGAGACTCGTCATATTTTTGAACAGCAAGACGTCCAGGAGCTCTCGCGGAAATTGATGGAACGCATGGAGGAGAAGATGAAGGGCACACCACACGAGAAAGCCCTGGCACAGATGTTCAGCGGCAAGATCAAAACCTTCATCTCCTGCATCAACGTTCCGTACGAATCCAGTCGAGTTGAAGATTTCTGGGATGTCCAACTTAACGTCAGCGGCAATAAGAATCTGCTGGAGAGTTTCCAGGACTACATCCAGGTGGAAAAATTGGACGGTGAAAACCAGTACTATGCTGGCGACGAGTACAAACTTCAGGATGCCAACAAGGGCGTCATCTTCCAGAGCTTTCCCGATGTTCTGCATTTGCAGTTGAAACGCTTCGAATACGACATTCAGCGCGACACGATGATGAAGATCAATGCCCGCTACGAGTTTCCCGAGGAGTTCGATGCCGCTCCCTTCCTCGAGAAAGACGCCGACCGATCGGAACCTTGGGAATACGAGCTTCATGGTGTGCTGGTACACAGTGGGGACCTTAACACCGGCCACTATTACGCTTTCCTGAAGCCCACCAAGGACGGAAATTGGTACAAGTACGACGATGACAAAGTCACCAAGGCCAGGAAGCTTGAGGTCCTGGAAGACAACTTTGGCGGTCCTTTCCGGTTGCCGAATGGACAAATTAGGACTTTACCTCAAAAGAAGACACCAATCATGCGACCCAATAGCGCTTACATGCTCGTGTATATCCGCAAGTCCCGAATCGACCAGATCCTTACCCAGGTTACCGAAGAGGACACACCTCCACATCTCCGCAACAGATTCGCAGAGGAGCTGGCTGCTCGTGAAGCCCGACGCAAGGAGAGGGAGGAACAACACCTGTATATAGGGGTAAAGGTCGTCACCGAAGCGACGTTCCAGGAGCACGGCGGTACCGATCTGACCTACTTCGACACGACTCCTGACCAAGATCCCGGGGCACCGATTTACTATCGTGTTCTTCGCCAGGATACCATGGAGCAGTTGGTCGCTAAAATTGCAGCAGACCTTGGACAAGATCCTAAACGGGTCCGGTTGTGGATAATGGTGAATCGCCAGAACAAGACAGTTCGCCCGGACGTTCCTATCATGGATCTTGCGCTTACAGTGGAGGAAACCTACTCCAAAGCTACTGCCCAACGGGATGAGTCTTTACGTGTGTGGGCAGAAGTGGCTGAGGAGGTCAACGCGGACGGTGAACCCATCTGGCCATCACATCAGGCACAAGCTAATGGCGCGATTGTGAAGGATAACATCTTGTTGTTCCTAAAATGGTTTGACGTGGAGAGCCAAACATTGAGGGGCGTTGGGCATGTCTACGTGAGGTTGGACAAGAAGGTCGAGGATCTGGTCCCTGTGATTCTGAAGAAAATGGGCTGGGGCGAAAAAGTTCCCAGTGGAGAGAAGATTCAGCTGTGGGAGGAGATCAAGCCAACGATGGTGGAACCGCTACGAGGCAAGGAAACTCTTAAGACCGAGGAGTTGCAGGACGGAGACATCATCTGCTTCCAGCGAACCCATGTGCACAAGTCAAGACTTGGTCTTGGCGAGAGCAAGCCTTCTGAACACGCTAAATCATCGGACAAGCTGACGGATGCTAGGGAGTATTACGACTTCTTGTACCACCGCAAGGTCGTAAGATTCTGCCCTCACCCCCAAAAAGCTGATGTTCAGCAGTACCCACAGTTCGAGCTTGTCTTGAGTTCCAAGATGAGCTATGACAAACTATCGGAGAAGGTTGGAGAGCACATAGGTGTCGAGCCTACTCATATTCGGTTCTATACCATCAATGGTGCAAATGGCAATCCCAGGACGGCAGTCAAGAAGCTATCCAACCAAACGGTAGAGAGGATCCTTACCCCGCCGGGATACGGGCAGATGAACCTCAATCAACTATCAGACGCACTTTACTACGAAGTTCTCGACATTAGTCTTGCCGAGCTAGACACCAAGAAGAGCCTCAAGGTCACTTGGCTCAGCGAGGGCATCACAAAAGAGGTGAGTCGCTTGGTAACATTGGTGGCTGCTTACGTTACTAACGCTACAGTAGGACCAATACGATCTTCTTGTAACGAAGAGTGGTGTGGTTGAGGACCTGATCGAGACGTTGGTCAAGAAGGCCAAGATTCCTAGCGAGGAGGAGGCCGGCCAAATCCGGGTATATGAAGTCAGCAACAACAAGTGGTACAGAGATCTCGACAGAAACTATCCTGTTATCTCTATTAACGAGTACACCACCGTTGTGGCTGAACGGAAACCCGAGGAGGAGATTGGTGTTACTGATCCTAACCAGTATATTACCGTCTTCCACTTCCAAAACGAACCGAGCAGGGCTCACGGCATGTCGTTCAGATTCTTGATCAAAGAGGTAATTTCACATTCATCGCCTTTTGAACGCTTTGAGATCTAACCAAATGGTCATCACAGGGCGAGCCATTTTCGGAGACGAAGAAGCGGCTCGAAAAGAGATTGGGAATCAAGGGCAAGAGCTTCGAGAAGATCAAGTTCGCTGTGGTTAGGAGGGCTCAGTTCTCACGACCCATCTATCTCCAAGACGGTTTGTGGCACCTACCGATATCATTTTCCCAATGTCATGACTAACTCGTTTGCTGCATAGACGACATCCTGTATGAGAAGGCCGAAAAAGAAGACTACCTTGGCCTGGACCACGTTGATCGGTCAAGGTCGGCGCGAAATGGCGGTGGTGACTTGTTCCTCAAGGGATAAGTGTAATATGGATAGTGCTAGGGTTTTTGAAAGTGCTTGCTGTTTTCTGCCCAAGCTACTACCGACCAAGTTTCTATCTGGATAGGCTGTGCGCGGTGCGGCCAGAGTGTACACATTACATTGCTCAGCAGGCAGGCATTTGGGCGGCGGCGCTTGCAATAACCTTCTTTGTTTTGCTGAGAAGGGAAAGAGGTGGCTTATACACTGGCGTCTGTTGAGCAGCTGTGGGTGTAAGCGGTCTTTCGTCTTCAGGAAGTCCCGTAGTCGGGCATCTTTGCGGTGCACTCGTTGCTATCGTTATTATACTCCTAAAAGTCCTAGAAGTTCTGTTATGTCATCAACGGACGGCATTGCAAGCATGGGCAAGGCGTGGGTACGAGTAGATATTACTTGCCAGGCATTGGACACAAAATGAACATAGATCAAAACAACACAATGGCCTCGGGCAACAATGGTCGGGCTCAGAGTGTGATGATGGTTTTTGTGTATTTGATTCTTCTTTTCCGAACCGATGGGCACCTTGAGGGCTCTCTGAAACACTTGCTCCACAACGGCTTTGAGGTTCGGGTCGTGCGGGTGCGGGACCCACATGGTAAGATGTCCGCGCGGTGGGGCGAGGCGTTCACTGCCGTTCTACCGAGACCCGGATAAATCGACTGTGTGCCCAGATATTTCGGCGGTGTGGGGGCCGCCTGGCCAATGATACACCCATGTTCCCGCCCGCTAAATTTCCAGCAAAATGACATATGTGCAACATCTACACCAAAATTGCACAGGGATTTACACAGCTGAGGCTTTCTGAGATACTAATTTACGTAAATATACTAAAATTGTAGAATTTATATTTATACTAATATAATTACAAATTTACTAGTATTAATATTGTTGGTTTGACTGGGAGAACTAATACAACTATTGAGACTACTGTTAGCCAAACGGTGGCGGCTGGTACGGATTTAAATATAACTATAAGGGAGGGAGTATAGCCGTCGGCTAGTAGTATTACTAGTATTAATACCTATAGTATACTAATAATAGCGGCGGCGGTCGAATTTATTATTATTAACTTGAGAGCTCCCGCAGCCGTACCTCCAGCTGTGCCTCTCTTTGCTATAACTCCCTTAATTCTTAGAATTGTACTTTTAATCTCTCTATTTCCAACCTTGTACTCTCTACTACCACTTTAGCTTCCTACTCCCTTTAATTAGCTAGTAATACCTTCGTTATCCTCTTCTTCTTAGGAAGAGGCTATATTAAAGCCTTAGGGAGGGCGTTATAAAATAGATTATATTTAATACTTAATAAGGTAGTTCAAAGGAGGGAGGGTATAAGCTAGGTACCATTGCGAGCCTTCTACCAATTTATAATAATTAGGAGGGGGTCTCTCTCATTATATAATACTAGCTAGTCTGTAAATAATAATTATAAAAGTATGGTTAATAAGGTAAGTAAATAAATTAATAGAAATAGTTACTTATTATATTTAGTTTAAATAACTAATACTTATCGACTAGACTTTAAAGTATAATACTATTGAGCCTTACAATATCGAATAACGTGTACTAGTAGGGTAATCCGTACTACCTTGTAAAGTAAGTAGAGTATTTTGCTTTTAGATCCATTATATTACGTTGCCCTATCTATAGTTTAATATTATTACTAGCCAATTGAGCCTACTTTTAAAATAATTTGAGGGTAGCAAAATTAATTATAAACTTCAAGTCTACCAGCGCAATATACTTATACTTCGCTACATCTTTTAAAATCTAGTACGTATAATTAATAATAAAATTCTCTTTTAACTATTTGAGGGTTTCTATAATAACTCCCAGCAGCTGGTTTAAATTAATGTAGCGGTTTTTGAGTAGTACTTTTAATATACTATAGGCACCCCCTATACGGGAGGATACCTTTATACTAAAATTACAATATAATCTAATAGCAAAATAGGCGAACTTATATCTTAATAGGAGGTAAACAAAGAGGAGGTAGTTAATTATAATTGTAAAAAGAAATATTAATAATTATATAAATAATAATAGATAGATATAATAATTGTACCTTTTTATTTGGGGAACTCTCTCAATACTACCCTCTATTATTTATAGAATCCCTTTTCTATATTAGAGTAAATAACTGCCTTCCAAGTAGCTAAGATCCTATCCGCATTATTAATCTATTTATAATTTAACCCTTTAGGAGCGCGACTATTAATTGGCTAGATAAAGGGATTCTTAGTCCCTAATTCTAAATAATAGTTACGGT
This sequence comes from Neurospora tetrasperma FGSC 2508, assembly GCF_000213175.1. Taxonomy (NCBI): domain Eukaryota; kingdom Fungi; phylum Ascomycota; class Sordariomycetes; order Sordariales; family Sordariaceae; genus Neurospora; species Neurospora tetrasperma. The sequence goes on along the minus strand of NW_009799099.1, from coordinate 3,790,136 downwards.
CGTCTCTATTCAATAGTTGAATAGTAATTTAGCGGGCAATAAAGTCTTTACTAATAGAATTAATATCTATTTAATAATTTTTACAAAAGTAACTCCTATATCACAGGGTTAGCCTATGTGCCTTGTGCTAGCGTACAGTAGCTTTTGAGACTACTATTGCTATTATCGCTACCGGCACTATATTGCCAGTAGCTAATTAGTTAGAGCGCTACCTACCGTGGGTCCGCAGACCCGCTAGTAGTTACCCTTATAAGGCTAGTCTTCTAAATATTCGGTTGTATACTTCTCTTCCTTTCTCCTTTATATAATTATATATAATTATATCTACTATCTACCCTTTATTTATAATAATTAATTATACCTTTTAATTATTATATTTATAGTACAAACCTATTTCTTTTTATTACGCAATTAATTTTTAATTAGTATACGTATAGGAATTACCTCGCCCGTCGAATCGCCAAGTTTAGTACTCCAAATATCGATAATTGTAATTATAATAATTATAGTTTTACTCCCTTTATTTAGTAAATAAGGGTAGGTACTTTTTATTTGAGGAATAAAAAATTGTTTTATATAATCACCTTCTTTATATTTTACGCTGAGAGTAGCGATTATACGTCCTTCTCTCCTACTAATAATATTAACAATCTTATTAATTTCGGTACCCCTCCTAGGAGTATACTATTTAATTTGAATAATATTTATAAGGTATTTAATAAGGTTATTAATACTATTAATATTACTATTTATTAAGTTGTACTTATTAAACTTCTCCCCTCACTAGCGATTAACAATCTCCTCATTGGTATTAATAATAATAAGGAGAAGAAAATTATTCCTTATATTTCCTTTAATATAATTAATATCCTTATTTAAAACCCCGCCTTCCGTTTGATTATTATTCCGTTCAATTACTTTTATTATAACAATTTCGCTCAATACGAGGATGTTACTATTAATTTTAAATATAGTAAGAACGAATTAAAAATTGCCTACGAAGTAGTTATTAAAGCTTAAAATAATTTCGATTAGAAGAACCTCAAATATTTTAATTTAAAGGTTGAATTTAACAACCTTTAGAAGAAATATAATAACTTTAATATAGACTACACCGCCTTTAAGTCTTATAGTACTAATATTCAATCCTTATTTAGTAATTATATTAAAATAATTAATATTAGTAAAATATTATTTTTAAAGTAAATCATAGAAAATCCGCTAATTTTTACTAGTAAAGAGAATATTAATATTATTTATAAATACGAAATTTTTGAATTTTAGCATTTCTATATTCTATCCTAATAAAAGTACAACCCTTTCCTTTATATTAATAAGGATATTAAAATTATTCGTACTATTATATTACTAAGTTTTGAAATTTTATTTAGTATTTAGAATAATTTAGATATTATTTAAAATAGAAGAAATATAAATTCCTAGCGTTAGAAGATTAGTACCGAATTTATAGAGTATTTAGTTATTCGCTTCTAGAATATTAATTTAAAGATAGATGCCAGCCGTCGTCTCGAAGAATTCTTTATAAAGAATATATTTTTTACGGAGTTTAAATTAGAATTTATTAACTTTATAAACCTCTACGGCCTAAATAATTCTATAAAGGTTTATTATTTATATAATAAAATTAATAAACGCTTGTACGATATTCTTATATATTATAACCTTCCCGAAGCTAACGATTTTAAAAAGTAGTTAGTAATTTATTATACTATCGCCGGTAATTTAGAGGATATTAATTATTATTATAAAATAAATATTTATATTTTCGGTAATAGTATTCCTATTGGTAGAAGTTCTAGTAGTACTAATACTAATATAAGCGGTACTTCCAACTCCTATAATACTAATAATATCTTAATTAATTAGGGTAGTAATAAAATAGATTTTAATACTATTAATTTCGCTATTTTTATTTATAAAAATATTCTTAATTAGTATATTTTTAATAGTAAGTATTACTATTATGGAGGTAATAATTATATTGTTTATAATTATTTTATTTTTATTAATTATAATATTTAGGGCCTTTAATATAATAAGGGTAAGAAGAATAAGGGTAAAGGTAAAAGTAGAGGTTATTGTAATAGGGAGGAAGTTTGCGCTATTGAAATAATACCTATTACTATTACTATTATTTCTATTATAGCCCCCGCTACCGCTACTACTAATAGCGAGTATTATAATAAATTAGAAAATATTTAATTTTTATACTTAATTATATATAAAAGCCCTTTCTATTGTTATTATAGAAATAAATTTTAGACTCCCTAGGGTTAGAGGGTTTAGAGGAGGTTAGGATATAATTGTTAAATAATTCTATTTCCCTAAATTTAATACTCTTATTTTCCTATATTATAATTAAATTGTATAAAAACTATTATGTTTCTCTTATTAATATTAGCTATTCTACGTTTGTTTTTATTAATTACTCTTTTGTTATTAAATATAACCTTCCTTATTTCCGCCTCCGTTAAGTGAAGAAGTTCATTCTATATAATAGAGTAATTAAAAATATTCTTTCCGAAGAAGTAATAATTAAATTTTGTATTAGGTATTATAATAAAATAAATACTTTTTTAATTTATAATATTTTTAAGAATTATTTGGTTATTTTAGGCTTCCTATAAGTATAATATTATAAACCCGAAATTAATAATAATTATTATAGAATATATTTTATTAATTCCGTTTATAAGGGCCGCTATTTATCTACCGATTTCCCTAGAAATTAATTAGTAGTTCCGAAAGCCCTTACTAATTGAATTTCAATTGTAATTATTTATAGTAAGATTGCTTTAATTCCTCAATTAGCTTTAATTCTCCGATTAGCTTTAGTTCCTCGACTAACTTTAATTCCTTATTTATTCTTAGAGAATAAAACGGTTCCCCCTATTAAAGTAGCCCTAGTACTATTAGAATTAATATTAGGTAATAGAATTATTCGACCTATTTAAATAATATTAGTATTACTAATTCTTATATTAGGAATTTTCGAGGCCGGTTATTAACCTATTTCCGCGCTTATTAAAGTATTAATAATTAGTAAGGCCGGGTCTAAAGTTGGTATTATAAATATAATTGCGCTTTTTATTAAGATTAAGAGCCTAGTACCCTACGACTTTTATATCCGCTTTAACGGTTAGTATGTTTTTATAGGTATAAAGCGCCCTTAAATTTGCTATTACTATAATTTTAATAGTATTTCTTCCTTTAAATCTAATAATATTAGAGAGTTTAATATAGCGATTTTTAATTTCGTTTATAAATCCTAGCGATTATAGCTATATATTATAAACTATATTAAAATTGAGAGGTTAATTATTATAGTAGAAGTTTAGGATATAAATTTAACCAAGGAGATAGTTATTAATATTTTGGAGAGTAATAGTTAATAATATAAAGAAAGTTTCCCTTTATTCTTCTATAGGTTTATTAATGATTTAGTTAGCGTTTATTTATTAGAGAAATTTCGGGAAGCCGCGGTTCTCGCTAAAGTAATTTACTTTATTAGAAACTTTAATAAAAATACTCCGCTTTATAAAAAAATTATTCAATATATATATTTATTTAAAATCTCTAACGAAGATATAAAGAAATTCTTTAATAAGGTTGACCGTTTAATTAAAATTAAGAATAAAGTTATTACTATTTTAAAAGAGTTAGAGGGACGATAATATATTAACAAGGTAGTAGTTTTCCTCCTATTATCAACTAAGGAAATTCTTTTCAATTATTTATATAATTATAGGATTAAATTCTAGTTGGGAGTGACCCCCCCTAATGTACGATTATATTGTATATTCTTAATTAAAATTATTATTATTAAAAAGTAAATTAATAAGAATTTAAAAAAGAATTTTATCCGTTTATTGTAATTTATAGCCGTATCTTTTATCTTTTTAGTAAAAAAGTCTAATAGTAGCGTCCGTATTTATATTAATTATTATAATATTATTAATATAATATTAAAAATGTATTACCTACTACTATTAATTAAAGAGACCTTTAATATTATTTACTATATAAAGATTTTTATTAAGTTTAATATAATTACTATATTTAATAGGATTTGTATAAAGAAAGAATATAAATAATTTACTATTTTTATTACCTATTTCAGTCTTTATAAATCTATTATTTACCTATTCGGCTTTTAAGGCGCCCTAAGGACCTTCTAGAATTATATTAATAATATTCTAATTTATTTAAATTACGAAAGAAACTACGAGAATTATATTAGGAAAGTCCTATAATAAATAATTCGAATACGGCTATAAATTAATATTAATAAATACGAATTCAAGGTTATAAAGATAACATATTTTGGTTTAATTATTACCCCGAGAGGATTCGAAATAAACTCTAATAAAGTATCCGCCGTTGAAATTTAGAAGGTTCTAGAAATTAAAAGGGCGCTATAACGTTTCTTAAGTTTCGCTAATTTCTATTAATAATTTATTAAATACTTTTTAATTATTATTAGTCTATTATATAAATTAATAAAGAAATCGGTAGAATAGTAGTAGACCGACCGCTATTAAAAATTATTTAAAATTCTTAAGAAAACTTTCAATAATAATTTAATACTTTAGATTTATAATTAGTCTAAATAAATTATTATTAAAATAAATACTTCGAATTGGGTGTATAGTAGTACTCTATCCTAATATAATGAAGAGGGTATTTTATATCTAGTTACTTACTTTAATTAGTAGTATTCTTTAGTGGAATATAATTATAATACTTATAATAAAGAGTTATAAATTATTATTAAAGCCCTTAAGGAATAGCGTTCTAAATTAAAAGGAGCTTAAAAACTGTTCGAAATCCTTACTAACTATAAAAATTTAAAGATTTTCATAATTAATAAATAATTTACCCCCCGTTATATATAATAGTCCTAATTTCTTTCCCGTTTTAATTTTATAATTAACTACTACCTTAAATCCTTATAAGTACATTCCGATATATTAAATGGGAAGTTAGAAAATTTATTTAAAAACGAAACCAATAAGCGGTTATTAGTTAGAAATAATATTTTATTCGATTAAAATATTTTTATTTATAGAGTTTTCATTTTTAAAAATGGAGGTAAGGAGGAAGTCCCTATCGGTATTAAGTATATTTATAAATTAAAGACTTTAAACGAGAGGTTAATAGACGATTTAGCAGTAGAAGGCTATAAGAAGTTGATAATTTTCTAAAACGTTATTACTTATTTATCGGACTTTAATTATTGAATATAGTTTAAAGAAGTTAAAAATTATATAAAGAGGGTCCCTTTTATTAAATACCGAATAATTTAGGGACGAATATACTTCTATAATATTATTTTTATCGATTTTACTAATATAGAATTTTATTTTTCGCTCCTTTATTATATTTATAATTTACTATTTATTAAGTACCTAGGCTACGAAAAAACCTATTCGTTATTATTATAGTCTTTCTTTTAATTAAGGATATATATTACTATAAGGTCGTACTATAAGGTTTATTTAGTATACACTAAATTAAAGCTATTATAATACGCTCCCTATAGTTTTTTAAAACCGCTAGTAGTACTATTTGTACTATAGAAGGATATTTCGATTGATTATATTACCCTATTTACGCCCTATTTACGCTATAGATAGGAATTTAAATATATTACTATTATTATTAATCGCCTTACGAAAATAAAATACTATATCCCTACTATCGGTCTAATAGTAGAAGAATTAATAGAACGTTTTATTAAAAGAATTTATAGTATTTAAAATTTATTAAACTCCATTATTTTCAATTATAATATTTAATTTATTTTGTAATTTTGAAAAGTTTTATTATTATAGTTGGAAGTTACACTTAAACCTTCCTCCGCTTTTTACCCTATTATTAATAGCTAGACTAAATATATCAATATAAAGATAAAAAAGTATTATTACTTTTATATTAATTAGGCCTAGGATGATTAGATAGATTAATTACTAATTACGGAGTTTGCTAGTAATAATTTAATTTTTAAAACTATTAGCGTCTCCCCCTTCTTTGCTAATTATAGTTTTTTAACCCTATATAAGTATTAAATTAGTAAAGTTATACCTACTAGAAATATTGGCAGTATAATAAGTAAAGTACTTTAAAATTAATAAATTAATTAATTAATTTAAATAAATTTTAGACTTTATTACGAAATAAATTTAATAAATATAATAATACTATAAAAGTAATATAAACGCCCGTCGATCGGACGCACCAAAATATAAGGAGGGAAATAAAGTCCTTTTTAATATTAAAAACCTTAATATTAGCCGGCCTTACACTAAGTTTATACCTATTTTCGAAGGCCCTTTTGAAATCTTTAAAGCGGATAGCTATTAAATAATATTTAAATTCCTAATTAATATAAAATATAATTTAATATTTTATATTAATACAGTTAAACTATAGGATAAAGAAAGTCTTTTAAAATAAATAGCCGTAGAGGAATAGAACGTTTATACTAATTATAGTTGGATTATAAGGAGGACTAATAATAGGGAGGACTCTATCAAATACGAATTTAAAAAAATTAATAATTATTAGAAGAATAATAAAGGTTATTAAGAGTATTTTATAGTTTAAGTACCCCTATATATACTATTATAGTAATTATACGCCGATATATCTATAGCCCCCAATATAGTTCGGGCTTTTTATAGTAGTTACTCCGAAGCGCTGTACCCTCCGGATTAAGTAGCGGTAGAGAAGAAGCGAAGGGAGAAGGAGGTAAAGCGGGAAGTTCTAATTCCGCGGCGGAAGTTATAATAATACCCGCTAATAATAGTAATAAAAACTTTTTAAGAGTGAACTACTCGTTTAATAAGGATTTCTATTATTTTATATAATAGTAGTTAACTATATAGCTTCTTTTAATCCGGAGAAGTATTATAGGGTTAGTTTATATATTTTATACTAGCGTATAATAGCTTCTAAGACTACTATCGCTATTATTACTACCGGTACTATATTGCCGGTAATTAATTAGTTAGAGCGTTGCCTACCGCGGGTCCGTAGACCCGCTAGTAGTTACCCTTATAAGGCCAGTCTTTTAAATATTCGGCTATATACTTCTCTTCCTTTCTCCTTTGTACAATTACATATAATTATATTTACTATCTACCCTTTGCCCGTAATATCTTATTACTTCCTCTATTACTAAAGGATATACTATTAAAACTACCCTCCTACTTATTTCTAATATTAAAGGCGACGTTCTTTATTACATACTAGAGATAGATTTAGTATTAGATAATAGGGAAGACTACCCGGTAAACCTTCTTATAAACTTTATTATAATTTATAATAATAATTAGAGGGTGGAGAATACTATATATTATTAATATAGCCTCAATTTACTTAAATACCTACATAAAGTATACTTCCTTTTTTCTACTAAATAAATAATAACTAATATTAAAAATCATATATATAGCCATTATACTATATATTTAAAGGAGATGTATATTAAATTTATTAACTTTATACGTATAGTCCAAACTTATAACCTCGGAATTCTTTCTTAACTGCTCGATATACTAAAAATAAATTTAGAAGACTCTCTTAATTAGCCCAAATTCTTCGCCGTTATAACAGTAGACTTCCTTAAAGACCCCTTTTATTAACTATAATTTATTAAAGAATTACTATATAAGCGTAAGGGCACCCGCCTCCTTCCTTCTATTAGCGGTTAGTATATTAAGTATATTACGTTGAATAATAGTAATACTAGGGAATTCGTTATAAATAGTAAATATAATATTTAATAAGGAAGTCTTTAACTATTTCGCTAACCGAAGGATACTAGTAGTTACTTCCTCTATATAATACTAACAACGGTTAATAGCAAAATAAATAGTATTATCAGGGTTGAGGAGATAATTGTAGTCTCCCCTCATAAGAGTAAACTACTATACCGTAATTTTAATACTAAATACTACCTTTCCCTACCACTCGTAGTTTCTTTTTATATTTATTACCAACAGTCTTTAAAGAAGGGTATTAAAGTTACACTTCTTACTACGCTTCTTCACTATAATATACTCAATATTATACTAACTAGCGAAGCAAATTATCCCCTTTCGCTGGTAGTTACTAGTATAGTATTTAGAAATACCAAATCTGAATTGTCTAACAATATTACTAATCTCTCTAATGGCAGTATCGACGTCGGTCTACTAGCGGGAAGAAAGTTCAATAAGGGCGGACTCCTTCTTACTAACCTCCTCCTCTTTCTCTATCTCTTTATCTTAGTCCGAAGAAGAATTTAATAATAATAATAAACTCGAAGAGCTTAAGGGGGAGTAACGGCGGCGGTACATAGGGATCGCTAGAACTAGCGCTAATACTAGAGATAGCTTCTCGTCTTTAATAAATTTATTAATATCGAGAAATTTATAATCATCATCGCATAGCTCAATCTCAATCCATTTAATTGAAGGAGTCGGATTGGGCGTACGTATAAGTATAGGGAAGCCCGCTGGAGAGGAGGTAGTTAGATCGATAACTTCAGGCATTTCTATAGCATACAGTTAGTAATCTTAATAAGTAAAATCCCCTTAATACTATACTTATTGACTACAATAGTAAATAATAATAGCGACGGCAATATACTCAATTGCTTCAATCGTTACTACTAATACAGAAATGTTACACAATATTGCTCGCTAGCAAATTTGGCAGGCGCTAACATGGTGGCTCACGATTTCCCATTGGCCAGGCGGCCCCCACACCGCCGAAATATCTGGGCACACAGTCGATTTATCCGGGTCTTTCTACCGTTGTAGGACCCGGGCGATGGACGCCGAGGGACGGCCTCCGGGGGCGGTAACGCATGTACACTACCGTATATACTGGGCATAGGTATGATGTTCGAACTTTAGGCGGTGAGACAAGGCAGAAATCTTTCCCACGCCCGATAAGCCGTTTCCCCAGATGGATTGATTCGCGATAAAGTGGAAGTTACCTATCCATTCACCCACGCCCGCCACACCCACCTATCCGCTCAGCGCTCAAGTGCTCAACTGACCCATCCATCGCCATCCACAGTTTCTTGCAGTGCAAACTGAGCGACGAGCGAGAGCCAGAGTTCACGTCCAATTGAACCGACATCTGATCCATTGTACTGTCCTGTGTTTTCGACTCTTATATTGCGATTGCGCCCCTTGCAACATATCCTAAGTCGGTTTTCATCACATCATTGCCATCACCGCGGTCCAGTAGTCAGTCACCCACTACCTTATCACCGACCACACAACGAAGAAGTGGGCCAAGCATATAATCAATCCTACCTACCCTTCTCCCGCCGAACCCGAGCCCGACTCGATCGCGTTGTCGCGAGCTTTGATTCCACGAACCCACGAACGAACGAACGTACGAACGAACGAACGCTCGAGCGGATAAACGACGTTCACGCGGAATTAAAGAAAAGAACAAGACGAAAACAGATTAGCCTACTTGCTTGCCGGACAAGCCTGCGCGAACCTATCACCTAGAACCGAGAAAAAAACGAGAAAACAAAAGAAAAGAAAACAAATAGCCAGACAAGATGAACTTCCCTGGTATGCCTGGCGGTGGTGCGCCCGGTGGTGGTGCTGGTGCTGCGCCTGGAGGATACGATCCTAATGATCCGAACATTAAGATGGTTAGTAGTCACCCTACCTGGACTCTTCTTTTGTTGCTGTGGTGCAGGAGGAGGAAAAGGAGGAGGAGGTGGTGGTGATGGTGGTGGCGGTGGCTATGGTAGTCAAGGCTTGTCAAGCTGGAGCTATCTAGGCCCAAGAGCTATCACATTATGTCCATGGTCTTGTCTGTGTGTTTGGCTATCGATCGCATAGACTAGTCCTAGCCAAAAGGCGCGCGTAGGCGGGCGCGCGGGCGGGCGGGTGGGCGGGTGATGTTGATGGTCAGGGAGGGGGCGACTTGGATACTCAGTATTTAAAAAGGAGAAAAGAGATGATGCTAACGAGACAACGAAACATAACAGATGCAAAAAGCCATGGAATCATGCTTCGCAAAGACCGTCATGAGCGGAGGCGCCGGTTTCGCGCTAGGTGGTGTTTTTGGAATGTTTATGGCTTCGGTACGTTTTCTTCAGTTCTTTCTTTCCCTCTCTCTCACCCCCTACCTACCAACCAACCAACTAACTCCCTCTCCTTGCCAAACAGATGGCATACGACACCCCCTACCACTCCCCCACCGCCCCCGGCACCGGCCCCGGCGCCAACCCAGCGGCCGCCGGAATCCCAGGCTACAAGCCCGTCGACCTCTCGTCCATGCCGCTGAAGGAGCAGCTCAAACACGGCTTCAAGGACATGGGCCAGCGGTCGTACAGCACAGCCAAGAACTTCGCCAAGGTCGGTGCCCTGTTTTCGGGTATCGAGTGCGGTATTGAAGGGCTCAGGGCGAAGAATGATCTTGGTAATGGTGTTGCTGCTGGATGTCTGACGGGCGCGATTCTGGCGAAGAATGGAGGTCCCCAAGCGGCGGCGGTGGGGTGTGCGGGGTTTGCGGCGTTTAGTGCGGCTATTGATGCTTGGATGAGGATGCCTAGTGAGGAGGAGTAAGGAAGGAGGGGTGAGAACGAACAGTAAGAGAAGAGGTGGAAGAGATGGAAGATGTGGAAGAAAAGGAGGAGGGTTAGACACTGTTCGTGACGAACGTTTCGGTCTGATCTGGTCCGGTCCGGTCCGGTCTGGTCTGGTTTGGCTTGATGTACTACTACTGGGTTTGGTGTTGCAGAAGCCAGGGGAATAGCCGGATAGGTCTTCGGCGATGAGACCTGGAAAAGCAGGTAACAGGCAGACTGGGCGTGCGTGCGTGCGTGTGTATACATGGACATAAGACTTGGGATATGGGAAACGGCGTTAAAACGGGGGTGGCATAGATGCTTTTATCTTTGTGTACAAATACGATAACATATAGGCATTGGACGAGGATAGATCCACGCTCCCCTAGCATTTCGGGGACTCGGTTTCGGGGACGGATAGATGAAGAGATCTCCATTCTTTGTTTGTTGCTGAGCATGTTATTGTATTGGAAAGTTATCATGTGAAGACGGGAATCTGTAAAGAGCAAGTTAAAACATGTACCATCTCGGCTTCGATCGGGGGTCAGGCAAAGTACTTTCTTTATCCTATTTCGCTTGCATTATGTCTGAATCGCCCATGTGAACAAAACTCCTTAACATGCAGTACGACAAAGCCCGAGCCAATATTGGACATCACAGAACACGATGGGCTCTTCTCAGTACCCTAGAGCCACTGACTTAGTCCTCATCGTCATCGATCCTCGTTCGTTTCGAGTCCCTCTCTCCATCATTCAACCCATAGCCGCGTTTGTTCGACGAGGAAGCACCGTCCTTCTCCACTTCGTTGAGGAACTTGTCCACGTTGAAGGGGTCCGCCCCCGTGTCCTTCTCGAACTGCACCGGCCCTTCCCTCGCCTCCGCCTCAGCCGTACCCTTGAACGTGCCACGACCCAGAGCCTCGCCGAACCTGTTCGACTTCGAAATCCTCGCCATCTCGCTCTCGCCCGCCGCCTCATCGTCGAAATCCTCCGCGTTGGCACGGGGCCTGTAAATGCTGCTGATAGCTTCCTGGGCGGCAAACAAAGGCTTGTCGTACGGGTTGTCCTCGTTGAAGCCGCTGTCGAAACCGCTAGACTGGTTGAACAAGCGGGAGTCATACATGCCCTCCTTGGACTGCGTGGGCTTGGCGAGACCGAGGGCGATCTTCTCTGAGATGTCTCTGTCCATCTCGCGGGCCATGACCTGGGCTCTCCTCTCCGCACCCATACGCGACTGTCTGAGTTTGCGCTCCTCCTCGCGAAGTTTCTCCTTGCGCGCTTCCCTTCTCTCCCGCTCAGAGTCATCATCGCTCTCGGAGCGAGATTCGGAACCACTGTAAGAGCGGGATCGTGACCTCCTGCTCCGTCCACCAGCCGCGCGCTCCGCCCTGGCTTGCTGCGCAAGTTGGCGAAGATGTTCCTCCTTTTGTGCCTTCTCCTTCTCTGCCAGCCTCTGCTGCATCATAGCTCTCTGTCGGACTTCCTCTCTGGCGTGTCTATCGGCCATGAAGAGGGCTTCCGAGAATTGGGCGAACTTGTCGTTGATTTGCACATCTTGCAGACCGCGGCCATCGGCGGCCAATCTCTTGTCGAGCGGAACAGTGAAACCCTTGGGGTTCTTCCAGTTGGAAATAGGAGGTGCTGTCGCTTGTTAGTAGACCACTCTCCTTGTGACACAGATAGATTACTTACGGATTCTCCATGCCTCTTGATCCTCGGCCGTCAACTTCCTCGGAGGCGAGTGCATAACTGGAGGAGGGGGAGTTGGGGGTCCTCTGGGAATCTTCTTGTGCTTGAACTTGGGTGGCTCCATGGGATCTACCAATTGTTAGTTTACCGCCCACAGCTAATGCTCAAGTCTTGGATGACATACCTCTCTGTCGCTCCACAATCTTCATGATACGGTCTTGCTTCTTGGAGTTGTCTCCCATCTGCGCTGATGGCGTGTATCGCACAAATGTCGGCTCTCGCTTCGTATTGATGTTGATGTTTTTGGGCTTCTGGGACGCCACGGCGCCGCTGACCAACGCAGCCAGTGCATTCTTGGTCCTCTCTGCCGTTGCTTCCACCTCCTCTTTGCTCGGTCGTGACAAGTCAAGATCGCCCGCTTCAGCCCTCTGTCGCAATGGAATCAGATCCTTGAATGACGCGTGAATGACCCGGTCGCTGCTGTGACCCTGTCGTGCAATCGCTGTGTAGTCGACCTTGCCCTCTCCATCAACCTGAACAACTAACGCGTTCGACTTGTTCGAGGCGTCCTTGCCCCAGGGATACTGAGCAACGGGAATCTCTGGAAAGGCACCGCCATCGCCGAAATCCTCTGGTGCACGCGGTCGCCAACCTTGTCGATTTCCATACGGTGGTGGTCCGGTTCTCTGGGAGAGCGGAATGTTAGCATTAGCCGGTTTTCGAAAGCAAGCACGCAAGCGGATAGTGGAGGGTGCGGTTACTGACCCTCAGCACAACTTGAGTTTCGTCAATTTGGCCGGCGCCGACAATTCTGGGACCGCGTTGCTGTGACTTTGATTCTTCGTATTCGCCGCTGTACTTTGGCTTCGGAAGAGCCTGAGACAGGCCTGCTGCTATCGAAGCCATAATTGTTGATCAATGAGAGGTTATTGAAGTGATGCTTGATTGTCGCAAAATCGGTTGCGACGGGGTTTGGCAGTTGACGTTTACTACGACATCACTGCCTGCAATGAAAAGAAGTTCCGGGCAATGGCAGGTGGCTCAAGCGCGACGCTTCAAGGTCCAGTGTGGCGCCAGAAGAGAGCCAGTGGAGATACGTAGGTACCTGTACACAGTAGCCAGCACTGCAGCCGCGGCGCTGGCATAGAGGTACCTACCGGCTACGGCACAGCAGACGAGACAGGGGCAGCCTTATCAGTCTCCTTATCAGCCCCAGTGACTTGTATACATGTGCAGGAATGTAGAGGTAACTTGCTGCTGCTTTCAGGGGACATCAAAACACCAAAAGCTGGCTCTCTTTTCTTTCGTATACCGCTGGTAGTGTCATGTTGGATATGAAGTTCAGATCCAAATTTCCCGTAAACATGCCCAATATAAAACATTTCCCTGGCTCGCAATAGCTCAGGTCTGTACGCTCCAACTTGTACACTTGACCTGCTGAGAATATTCACAGTGCCATTGTCATTGCACGCTTGCACTTCTATTATGTTTTAGGGATAACTGGCCGCCAAAAAAATCCATCAGTCATACATGTAGATCGAAAACCAAGACACAGGGGCATGTTGTTAATATGACCCTCCGTCGCCAACTCGTAAGCCATCATTATATGATATACACCCCATGCAAGCAAGACCTGTGCTGTTTTTGTGCCTTACGCCCGGCCAAGACCAAATCAATCTCACTCCTTGGGAGTATAAAAGTAGTACACCTTTATACATAACCCTTCCGCGCACCCTGTGTCGTCCATCCTATTAGCATCCTGACGCCAGCCTGGAAAGTTGGACAAAATGTGAAGCTTACCTGGAAGAAGAATCTAACAATAAAGACCTGTAGAGCACCCATCGCAATGACCAGCAAGATCTGAATCAAACTGAAGTTGACAATTCGCTTCTCGGTGCTCCTGACTGTGCTGAAGTTGCGGTTCTCGCGCGTGCGGAAGTACTTTTGGTTGCGGGTGACGGTAGAAAGCTGCATCGAGATCTTGAAGAGAGACTCCTCGAGAGCCGAGGTCTGTTCGGGAGAGCTACCCTGCTTCGAAGGGATGGTAACGCGGGCCTCATCTTCGACCTATACCCTCACAGTCAGTATAAGTGGTAGGTGGTGGAGTAAAAGGGGGCGCCTGGTGTACTGACCGCAAGCTCGAAGTCGACGAACTTCTCAGCGAAGGTGCTCATTTCGTTGTTGAAGCAGAACTTGTAGTCACCGATCTGCTTGCCGGTGAAAACAAAGTCGCCCTGGCGTTCCTTCTGCCCATCCATAATAACATTGCCATCGGGGCCGGTCACTTCATAGTCGATATCGAACGAGCCTCCTGATTGTACCTGCGCAGCCAAGGTTAGCACATAGGTCCCGGCGCATGAAAGTCGCGTGCATATCTGATGGAATGACGCGAATCTGAGGTAGGCGTACGGCAAAGTAAAAGGCAATCTTCTCGTTGGCCTTCTTGGTCGTGGCGAAGAAGCAGGCCTTCTCGTTGGCGACGAGCTTGTAAGTCAGGGCCGTGGCGGCGACCTCGCTGGCCAAGCCCAACAGGGCACAGGTTATTGTCGACAGCTTCATGATGTGCTGTGTGTTGTGGTACGGAGGAATTGCCTGCAGTTCCTAGGGGTGTTCGATGTTGACTTTGCAGATCCCGTCTTCCCGTCGCTTAGTTCGTCTTCAGGACAACTTGGAGTTCACGGGTGCCAAGTCGCGAAGGGAAGCTGAGCACAGGGCAACTCGACGGCCAGACCTAAGCACTAGGTGTAGTGGGCTAGGTATTCCACTTCAAGTTGTCCACTGGGAGCACGGGGCGGGTCTTGGCAC
The DNA here is from genome assembly GCF_000213175.1 of Neurospora tetrasperma FGSC 2508. Classification (NCBI taxonomy): domain Eukaryota; kingdom Fungi; phylum Ascomycota; class Sordariomycetes; order Sordariales; family Sordariaceae; genus Neurospora; species Neurospora tetrasperma. The sequence goes on along the minus strand of NW_009799099.1, from coordinate 3,775,034 downwards.
TCCTGGGGGACTGGCCGGAACTTGGGCGGGCTACAACCAACATTTGAACGTTTTTTTGGGGGGGCGCATCATTCTCAGTTTCCTGACCGCCTTTGTTGCTGACATCCAATAGCCCGCCAGGTGTAGGTGGCTGCAGGGCAGTTGACGGCTCGAATCATTAGGTTTCCTGTCAGCTTCCACTTCTTGTTTGTGTCCCAGACTTTTTGAGCCGAGACATTTCCCCGCCCCCTGAAATGGAAGCTTCAGTGGGCTGGGCTGCATGTGCCCGCGGAGGGGAGGAGAGCACTGGACCTCAGGGAGTCCCTTGGTTGTGTGGGAGATGGTGTGCCAAGCCAGCAGTTTCGAAGCTGGACCCTCGACTGGGGTCGCCGGGCGGTTTCCGAGCAGAGTGACATCAATATGCGATTGGCAATGGAATGAAGAGGAAAGGGTCAACCACATCTGCTGTTATGTTTTCGCCGTTGTTTGCAAGTCATTACTAACAGTTTACATGACCATGTCTCGATTCTTATCGTTTGTCCGGGCGTCATACAATCCAGGCTCGTGTTTTGCATGCCTGTTTTCTTGCTTCCCCCAACTCTTGTTCCAAACTCTACGCGTATGACAACTATCCACGTCGTTCTGGACTATTTGGGCATCAGCAGATTAGGTTCCTAGTGCTTCTCCACCGCCGAATGATAGGTTCCATAACCTCATCCATTGTCTTTCATTCAGCCCTATCCATGACATAAAGTCTGGCTACCATCTTCCCATTCCAAACAAACCCAAGACTTGCCCGTCTTTGCTACACAACCTCAACTTCAGAATCATCTTGGCTACCTCGTAAGGGAGGGGACAGCCAAAATGGCGATATCACAAACGCGAGCAGCGGCCATATCGTCCATCGGGATAAGGGCCCTCAGTTACTTCTTCCTACGATGGGCAATGCTTCCGGTAAGTAGCCTTTGTGTGTCTTCGGTCAACCTCAAGCTGATGAGGACATCAAGTTTGGTCCTGCGCTCATCTTCACACTCTTCGCCATCTATCTGCCTACTTTCGTGTCTGGCTACCGCAAGGAGCCCAAGTACAACTTGGTTGATGAAGTTGATGTGGTTGTTACCGAGACAACCATCAGGGACGACAATGCCGAGGCGGACGACAGCCCTGGAGAGCCTACTCCTAGCGGCAACGAAAAGGTGGTCGCCGAACAGGTAGATATTCAAGAGACCATCTCGATCGAAAAGCGACCCATGCACGCTTTGCGAACTCTCCTCAGCGGTGCACCCAACCCGCGGAGCCTGGCCTTGTCCGCATTGACCTTCTTGATCAACGCTGCGTTGGTTGGCTTCGTCGCTGATCGATTGTTCCGCGAGCGTTATTATGGTGCCGAGGACCTCTCCTTTGCCCGTGTTGGCTATGTCGGCGAACACGAAGCTAAGCTTTTGATCCGTGAGCCGGATCAGACCAAGATGCCCATCAACATACAGATTCATCTCAAGGACCCCCAGCCTCCTTTTGACAACCCTCTGTGGCAATCAGTTGGCGGTGTCAGATGGACCGGAAACGAGACCGATTACACTGCTGTTGTTACGATCCCCCTCCGCAACTCGGGACGGCGAACTTACGAATGGAAGACCTCGAACAACCACACCGGAGAGTTCACCACTCCTCCCAAGGTTGGCGAGGGCCCTCTCACTTTCCTCTCGACCTCCTGCATTGTGAGCCGCTTGCCCTACAATCCGGCGGATCACCCATTGGCTATTCCCGGTATGCGACACTTGGCCAAGGTCCTCCCCAGCTTGGGTGCGCAGTTCATGCTTTTCCTTGGAGACTTCATCTACATCGATGTTCCGCGCTATTGGGCTAAGAGCACCGAGGAATACCGCAAGAAGTATCGTCAGGTCTACGCTTCTCCAGATTGGCCAGCTGTCGGCCAGAACCTTAGCTGGATACACGTGCTCGACGATCACGAAATTCAGAACGACTGGTCTGCCAACACCACCGGCGTATACCAGAACGCCATCGACCCTTACAACCACTACCACGCAGCTGCCAACCCTCCGCTAGCCAAGAAGGCTGGTGCCCTCAGCGCTCGCAGCGGAGCCACATACTTTGAGTTTACCCAGGGTCCTGCCAGCTTCTTCCTGCTTGACACTCGCACCTACCGCTCGAACAACAAGGTTGCCTTTACCGACGATTCCAAGACAATGCTAGGCGCCGAACAACTCGAAGACTTCATTGCCTGGCTCAGGCGCCCGGAGCCGAAGGGCGTCAAGTGGAAGATTGTTGCGTCATCGGTTCCCTTCACCAAGAACTGGGGCGTCAACACGCAGGATACCTGGGGCGGCTTCTTGACCGAGAGGAAACGGATCCTGGAGGTCATGTGGGATACTGCGAGCAGGGGTGTTGGTGTGGTTGTTCTGTCTGGTGATAGACACGAGTTTGCGGCTACCAAGTTCCCGCCGCCGATGAACAGCACATGGCCTGAAAGCGCTACAGTGTTTGAGTTCTCTGCTAGCCCGTTGAGCCAGTTCTACTCGCCTATTGGCACGTATAGGCAAAGAGACACGGAGGATGTTGAGATCAAGTAAGTTATGCTCACCGAATTCCCATTGTTCGAGGTTGGACACCATTGCTAATACAAACCTTCCAGGTACATCAACAAGGGGAACTCCAAGTTCGGTGCTATCACCATCGAGAACCTCGAGGGAGGTGAACAGAGCGACTTAAAATACCGCCTGTTCATTGATGGTGAGGAGGTCTGGAACACCGTAATCTTGTCTCCACCGGTCGTCATTGAAGATGTCAAGCCTGCCATCGCAGCTGGGTCGTGGTGGGAGCGCTTTTTCGCTTGGAGAAGATAAGCTGTTAGATACAGAGGATGTGAGAGGTGAAGGAGCCGAAGAAGAGTAACGACTCAAATGGTAAGGATCTGTCGGTTTTTGGTGTACTGATATGATTAAGTACATTGGGACTTGACATGACGATAATGAGGCCGGCAAGGAAAAGGAATAGCTGGGAGAATATGGGACATACGTATTGGGGCGCAATAGATACCTGCTATTTCCATCTGAAAGGTCATGCGATCTAGGTAGAAAGTACAACTACAGTAAAATCGAACTCAAGCTTGTAACATTGTCGATAGGAATGTCAGTCTCAACCTCAAGCGCTCGGGTTCGGCTTCGACGTCCCTGACTTATAATTCCCGATTCGGTTTAGCGCTCTAGCGGAGCCAACCCAATGCCAACCGAGGCAAAGCGTAGTGGATTCTCAAAGTGAAGTCAGACGGAAACGTCCCGCTCCATCTCGGAGCAAGGGGCCCCATCGCGAAACCAAGATACAAAGTTACTTCGTTTCGTTTCTTGGTATAAGACGATAGTGTGGTGATCATGATGCGACATATATGTCCAGTACTCATCGGCAACTTGTCCTTGCAACTTTTTTCACTTTTCTTCGATCCTCAAGGTGTGGCATTTTGTTGATTTCCCATCTCTTAGGTACTTTTGCATGTTTTCATTGTCCCTGCTTTTAGACGTACATAACTCCTACATACGGAAAGGCTCAAAGAGAATTTACCGCTTCCTTACTACATATCCTCTCCGCCATTGTCCAGGACATCAACTCCCTAAAGTCACCTCAAAAGAACAAAAACCAAAGATGAGAGGGAAAGTGGTAGGGGCAATCCTCCGCTCTAGAGCTGTTGTCAGCAGGTGTGAACCCCTATGACAAAATCAATGGTAACATTCGACTGACTTCGCCGCTCGTTCCTTGTTTAGACAACCTCTTTCGAGGACCCATATCTGTGCTGCCGTCACTGTTGCAAAGTCCTCATCAACTGCCCAGAACTCGAGAAGAACCTTCTCATCCTCTTTCCGAAGGTTGCATGAGCCAAAGGCGGAGATAACGGCTGAGGGACTTGAGTTGAGCCCTCCACAGGCTGTTACGGGAGGAAAGCGGACTGTTTTGTAGGTTTCTTTTCTTTTCACTGCCTGAGAAGCAAACCTTCATGGAAACTAGTTACTGATATCGACTCTGTAGACCCAACTTCTGGTTGCGGTAAGTCTTCGTTGCTGGACGTTGACTCGACTCAACGGTTAGCCCTATGTGGATTTCCATCGATTGACAACTGGACGACAGTGACAACTGCCGGTGTACGAAATGCGTGAACCAAGATACTCTCCAGAGAAACTTCAACACTTTTGCCGTAAGTAGCTCGTCTGACTCACTCAATGTTCCTCTCTTCAGTCGGTTTCACCACGTCTAACCGATGTTCAGATCCCCTCCGACATCCACCCAACAAAGGTTGAAGCCACCAAGGAGAACGTCACCGTCCAATGTGAGCATCTCCCTGTCCCAAAACAAACGCTCACCTTACCTATAGTACCTCCCAGTCCCAGCCAGCCAACTAACACCTTCGCTTCCCCCTTCATCATAGGGTCCGACAACCACACATCCACCTACCCCTGGCCCTTCCTCTCTTTCTACCTCACCTCCAACGCGCGCGGGCATGAAAACGACCAAATCTCCCTCTGGGGCTCCGAAGCCGGCTCCCGCCCTCCAACCGTCTCCTTCCCACGGGTGATGGCATCAGACCAGGGCGTCGCCGACCTAACCGCCATGATCAAAGAGTTCGGTTTCTGTTTTGTCAAAGACACACCCCATGACGACCCGGACGTGACCCGCCAGCTTCTGGAGAGAATCGCCTTTATCCGAGTGACCCATTACGGCGGCTTTTACGATTTCACGCCCGACCTAGCGATGGCCGACACGGCGTACACGAACCTGGCGCTGCCGGCGCATACGGATACGACGTATTTCACGGACCCGGCAGGGTTGCAGGCTTTTCACTTGTTAGAGCATAAGGCCGCTCCTCCCCCTTCTGAAGAAAAAGAAGCTGCAAGCTCAGCAGCAGGGGAGGCGGCGGCAGAAGGGGGAAAGTCGTTGTTGGTCGATGGGTTCAACGCGGCGAGGATTCTGAAGGAGGAGGATCCCCGGGCTTATGAGATCTTGAGCAGCGTGAGACTGCCGTGGCATGCGAGTGGAAACGAAGGGATCACGATTGCGCCCGATAAGCTTTATCCGGTGCTGGAGTTGAGTGAGGATACCGGGGAACTGCATAGGGTTAGGTGGAATAATGATGATAGGGGTGTGGTGCCGTTCGGTGAGAAGTACAGCCCGTCGGAGTGGTACGAGGCGGCGAGGAAGTGGGATGAGATTTTGAGGAGGAAGAGTAGCGAGTTGTGGGTGCAGTTGGAGCCGGGGAAGCCGTTGAGTAAGTCTTTCTTTTGGAATTTGGTTGAGAGTGATGATGATGGGGTGGCTGACAAAGGTGATAGTCTTCGATAACTGGAGGGTTCTTCATGGACGGAGCGCGTTCTCGGGTATTAGGAGGATCTGTGGAGGGTATAGTAAGTGTTTTCTTTTCTTCCCCTTCGGTTGGAGTTTGAAGCAAGCCCTCTTGTCTGTGTGGCAGTGTAATTAACAACGTTTGTTCAACAGTCAACCGCGATGACTTCATCTCTCGGTGGAGAAACACGAATTACCCAAGGAGCGAGGTTCTTCCGAGGGTTACTGGTTAAGGACTGATTATCTGGAGGATGGTGAATATTCTCAGGAACGACCGTGGTGTCTCTTCACGTCTTCTGTATGGATCTTGGATAACGGATACATTGTTGGACAAACGCATACTTAAATCTGACCAAGGCGCTTCCTATCCGTCCTTCTAGTTGTGAACAGCCACGAGGATGACCCAGAAGGGTGGCAATGAATAATCTTCATAAACTCAGAAAGAGACCAGCGGACGATGAAGCATCGCCTACATGTTAAGATCCAAAACACAACAAGACGGGAATGAAACGATGTTGAAGGTAGGGGGTGGTGTGGAATTCGTACTTCCCCGGCTTCTGTTACCCCCACACAACCTTCATCCCCGCCCCGCCAAAAGAGAAAAGAAGCTTCCCCGATGAAACAACAACAACAAAAGCAACAAAAGCTTCGTATCTTTGATCCTTTCTGATCATCAAGCCTCACTCGCTACTTCCAGATTGTTATCCCGCGTCTCCACCGTAAAGGTGCATAAACTACCACCAACGAGAACTTATCACCACCGTCTCGGTGAACTTCACCCGGATATGAACCGAAAACCCCTGATCATCAGATAAACGTGCAACAACCGGACAGCGACCACGGGGCACCACAACTCAGCAGCTCCACCGTTGTCATCATCCTGCATGGGGTGCAGCTACGCGAGGGTCTCTTTCACCGGCTCACCCACGGGGCCCCTCACTTGTTGCTCCAAGCTCCCCAGCTCCCCCACTGAAACTCGTGTGAAGCCGGCGCCGATATTGGCACCCAGTGGATAACAGCGAACCGGTTATACATTTACCAAACATACACAGTACATGCTAGGAAGGTTCCCCGTAACCGAACATCTTTTGTATGGTCCGATGGGAGAGTTCGCTTCGTTCAGCCAGACTTCGCTGGTGTAGTCCTGGTGGATCTCTCTATCTCCATGCTTGCAGCTTACGAGCTCCTGGGCGAAGAGTGGGGGATCTGTTTATACATAATGGAGGACAACCCCCTCGGTGATGGCACGCTACTTGGCGCCTTCCCTCCTGTTGCTTTTGTTGTTGTAGTGACTTTCGACTTGAGCCATTCTTAAAATTGGCTAAAGTACTTGCCCGTCTTGTCTGGCCCTGACCGCAGACTAGGTACCATCAAGCCGACTTCTTGAAGCGCTCACATTAACAGATTATAACATAAACTCAACCATGGCAGCCGAGATGAAGGACGGAAGGTTCGCTCACGACATCACTGTGGCTCCCCAGACAAACAGTGTCATGTCTCTCTTCTCGTTGAAGGGCAAGACTGCCATTGTCACCGGAGCCGCAGCTGGCATCGGCTACGGAGTTGCGGAGGCGTTTGCGGAAGCTGGCGCCAACGTGGCTATCTGGTACAACAGCAACAAGAAGGCACTTGATGCGGCCGCAGATATCGAGAAGAGGTACGGCGTGAAGTGTACGTATTCCCCATCCCTTCCCATTAGCTACTACTACTACTGCTGCTGTGTCGAGACCTACTCTAGTTGCCTAACCAGATCGTGCTTGTGTACAGGCAAGGCATACCAAGTCAACGTAACTTCTCTCGAAGCCGTCGAGTCCGTAGTCACCGAGATCATCAAGGAGTTCAACGGCCGTCTCGACATTTTCGTCGCCAATTCGGGAATCCCCTGGACGGACGGAGCCGCGCTCGACGGCCCTCCCGAGTCGTATAAGCGGGTCATGGCCACCAACGTCGACGGCACGTTCTGGTGCGCCCAGGTGGCCGGGCGTCACTGGCGGAGGCAGAAGCAGGAGGGGACCACGATGGACGGCAAGAAGCTCGAAGGGTTCGCGTACGGCAGCTTCATCGCGACAGCAAGCATGAGTGGCCACATTGCCAACATCCCGCAGCTACAGGCGGCGTACAACGCTTCCAAGGCGGCTGTCATCCATCTGTGCAGGTCGCTGGCTGTGGAGTGGGTGGGCTTTGCGAGAGCGAACACCATCTCGCCGGGGTATATCAGGACCGATATCTCGGAGTTCTGCTCGCCCGAGGTTAAGAATGCTTGGAAGGACAAGATTCCTATGGGGTGAGTTTGGAATACTCCTTTTTTCTATCGCAAAAGTTGGAAATCATGCTGACAAGTTTGAAACAGCCGCGAAGGGGAGGTCAACGAGTTGAAGGGCGCATATCTGTATTTTGCGTCGGATGCGTCCTCTTATACGACTGGCGCAGACCTTTTGGTTGATGGCGGATATTGTGCCCCCTAAAGGCCCCAGAGGCGTTAGGTACCTCTATGACTGCTATATGAATAATGACTTGGATAGATTAGCTCTATGAATATTTAATACTCGTTGTCGACACCAGGCTGTCGCCAGCAAGGCTTCCTGTACGCAATATATTGCATAGTCTATGTTTCCGTGATGATTTCCATTGGAGGATACCCGGGAAGGAGCTGTGAATGGGTGTGCAGGCCCCCCGAGGGAGCCTTGAACTCTGCCTCGGAGGAGCACAGCTTCGGTGTATCTATCGCCAGCTGTTGGGCAGCTGAGTGGGGTATTCAATGACGACGAAAGTGGCCGCGGCCCGCCAACCTGGCGGTGAGGGGCGCTCTGCTTGGGCGGTCAGAGTTCAGTTCCAACGTGAGTTTTGGACCTGTCCCTGGTACTTAGGTAGAACTAGTAGTCCCTGGCGGCCTCTGAAGAAGGGCCTTGCCGGGTCTAGACCCTCTTTCTGACACTTGGAGCCTCACAACGTCTGGCAGCAATTTCACGGCGCACAGCTTTGGAGGAGAAATCCCAGGCATTCGATTTGGGCGAAGGAAACACCAGAGGCCAAGAGTAATATGACGTTCGTTCAAGACTTGCCGCATGGGAACGCACATCGCCAGACACAGTGAGTTCCTTGTGAGTCCAAGGCGCATTTTCGCATCGAGGCTGGGCTGGGATCCGTTGGCGTACCGCTGCAACGGATTGATAGGTACGTTCAGTTCGTTGCCATTGATATCAGATGGGAGAGAGCCCCTGTGGACCTGTGCCTGGGCTTCCTTGCCTCGCTGTTCCCTCTCCTGGTTGCAGGTGTTTCGGCAATGAAGCTTAACCAGAACCCCTAAAACGTGCCCGCTCCGGGTACCTTACCTTCTGTTATGGATTCCACGGTAAATTGTTGATACTGTAAATAGCATCAGCCTCAAAGACTTTGTCGAGAAATACGAGCCGAAAACGGCACATTTTTCACACATCTGCTCACACTATACCATACCATTCAACGCAATCCCCTCGTTCATCTTTTGTAAATCTTGGAATAGGTGAAACACGCAACGGCAATAGCCTTCTTACATCCAGCCCGCCAAAAAATAAATAAATCAAAAGAGGCGTGTAGGGTACTTTTCAGATTGTCCGTGGTTCAACGGCGGGAAACAAACTGAAGGCAACAACCAGGTTGTACCCCTCATCCCACCCGGACCCCAGCTTTGCCCGGCCGCTGTTTGCTGCACCCTGGGTGCCATCCATTCACTGCTGGTGAACCACTCGCCGCCCGCTGTTCAGTGCTGGTGCATGCTGGCTGCCACTTCAGTCCACCGCGGACCTAAAACTGACTGGAAGTCGCCTCCTTCAACTCCTCGGCCGGCCGCCCAACTCCCTCCTCCTTCAGCCCTACATATTGGCTCGCAACCTTACATTGCTCGCTCTTCCTCCTCGACACCCGCCTTCCTCCCCTCAAACTCGACCATTTGGCCCGTCTTGTCCCTTTTGCGACCACATTCATCGCACAAGTCCGGCGACCGACTCTAGGGATTCTATACTAACGAACCCTGCCCAACACCTCCCACCTTGTCACATATCTGGAGACTCTCTCGACTGCTCAGTCTCTTGTTTGCTGCCGCCATTGCTAGTTGTTATCCGTCATTACCAGAGACATGGAAAGCAACAATGGTACCGGCGCGCCCGGCGCCTTCCACACCCAGCAGGTTGACAATGCCATTCGCGCCATCCAGCACAAGAGGCCATTGCCCGAGATCGACTTCACCATTCACACCATGGAGGATGGCTCCCAAGTGAGCACCATGGAGCGTGTCTGCAAAGGTAGGTTTCCTTTCCTCCTCAACGCCACCGCCTAAAGCTGTCAGATCATGACTGTCGTTCGTTCCGATCCTGTGACCACTACTGGGGCACCTTGACCTTTTCCCCCTTTTCGCTCTGTACTGCAAGTTCTAACAGGCGCCGTCTTGGCCTTCTTTTCCAGATGTTCAGGCGCCTGCCATGTTCAAGCCCAGCGACGAGCAATTTTTCGAGGACGAAACCCACACCAAGCCCGACATCCAGTTTCTGAAACAACATTTTTACCGTGAGGGCCGTTTGACCGAGGAGCAAGCACTATGGATCATCAGGGAGGGTACCAAGCTTCTGCGCGCCGAGCCCAACCTGCTGGAGATGGACGCTCCCATTACCGTTTGCGGTGATGTTCACGGCCAATACTACGATTTAATGAAGCTCTTCGAGGTCGGTGGTGACCCGGCCGAGACCAGGTATCTCTTCCTGGGCGACTACGTTGATCGTGGTTACTTCAGTATCGAGTGTGTCTTGTATCTCTGGGCGCTCAAGATCCACTACCCCAAGACACTCTGGCTGCTGCGCGGAAACCACGAGTGCCGGCATTTGACCGACTACTTCACCTTCAAGCTCGAGTGCAAGCACAAGTACTCGGAGGCCATCTACGAGGCATGCATGGAGTCGTTCTGTTGTCTGCCGCTGGCGGCAGTCATGAACAAGCAGTTCCTCTGCATTCACGGCGGTTTGAGCCCCGAGCTTCACACTCTCGACGACATCAGAAACGTTAGTCTAACAGCCACTTGACTGCCACATTATGGTATGGGCATACTAACCCGGTGACTTTTGTGCAGATTGACCGTTTCCGCGAGCCCCCCACACAAGGTCTCATGTGCGACATCCTGTGGGCCGATCCCCTAGAGGACTTTGGCCAAGAGAAGACGACTGACTTCTTCGTACATAACCACGTACGAGGTTGCTCTTATTTCTTCTCCTATTCTGCTGCTTGCCATTTCTTGGAGAAGAACAACCTTCTCTCCATCATTCGCGCGCACGAGGCTCAGGATGCAGGCTACCGCATGTACCGCAAGACCAGGACAACCGGATTCCCCAGTGTCATGACCATTTTCTCCGCGCCCAACTATCTCGACGTTTACAACAACAAGGCTGCGGTGTTAAAGTACGAAAACAACGTCATGAACATCCGTCAGTTTAACTGCACGCCTCATCCCTATTGGCTCCCCAACTTTATGGACGTTTTCACCTGGTCGCTTCCCTTCGTCGGCGAGAAGATTACCGATATGCTCATCGCCATTCTCAGCACCTGCTCGGAGGAGGAACTCAGGGAGGAGTCCGCGACAACTTCGCCCGGTTCAGCCTCCCCGGCCCTCCCGTCTGCGGCTAATCAAGATCCCGACTCTATTGAGTTCAAGAGACGGGCGATCAAGAACAAGATCCTTGCTATCGGTCGTCTGTCGCGTGTCTTCCAGGTCCTCAGAGAGGAGTCCGAGCGGGTTACGGAACTCAAGACCGTTTCTGGTGGTCGTCTTCCCGCCGGTACTCTTATGTTGGGTGCCGAGGGTATCAAGAACGCCATTAGCAGTTTCGAGGATGCCAGAAAAGTTGATTTGCAGAACGAGAGGCTTCCGCCGAGCCACGACGAGGTTGTTAAGATGCAGGACGAGGAGCGCGCCCAGGCCTTGGAGCGGGCGACAAGAGAGGCTGACAATGATAAAAAGTTGCAGACCCTCTCCAGGAGGCTCAGCACGTAAGTCTACAACCCCCCCCCCCC